>NC_080164.1:67742517-68042517 GCF_950295315.1 Erinaceus europaeus
TGGCAGGAACAGATTTCTAGTGGTGACTGTAATGTTACGTTAGTTTATTTCTATTGATATACATCTGAAACCTACATAAAGCTCTAATGCAGGAGTCGAGCGGTAGCGCAGCAGGTTAAGCGCAAAGTGCAAGGACCGGCATAAGGATCCCGGTTCTAGCCTCTGGCTCCCCACCTGCAGGGGAATCGCTTCACAGGCAGTGAAGCAGGTCTGCAGGTGTCTTATCTTTCTCTCCCCGTCTATCTTCTTTCCCCATTTCTCTCTGTCCTATCTAACTAACGACATCAATAACAACAACAATAACTACAACAATTAAAAAAAACAAGGGCAACAAAAGGGAAATATTAAAAATATTTTTTAAAAAAAAAAAGATATAATGCAATGCTACTTCAATTTGAAAAACTGGGCCAGGGTACACAGCACAGGCCTTACATTTAAGAGGTCCCAAGTTCAATGTCAAAGCTGAGCATACTATGCTAAATAAATAATACATGTAAGTCACTGAATCAAAGTATATAGCATGGCTATAAATGTGGTTAGTACTCCTCAGACCATAAATTCTCTTAAAATTTCCCTGATAGCAAGCAAAGAGTTCTAAAATAAATTCCTGCTTTGGCAATTTCTCACAATTATAAATTTATGTCGCTGGAATTTTCTGAGAAGCAGCTCATAATCAACTGCTCCCATCGATTAAGACCATCTCTCCCTCTGCCTCCCTCACACCCCCCCTCACCTCTGTCATGGTAGAAAAGTATTTACTACTTTCCATGTTCTCCCTCTCAAACTTAGCCTGTTCAACTACTCAGTCTTTGACCGGGTGCCTATAAAGAAAACGTTCTTTCCATTTCTCCAAGACTTGACTCATTACTAACTCTCATCCTTCCAGCTTTTAACAAGACAAAGATTTCCTCTACCATGTGGTGGAGCAGGGAACACCTTCCACCACAGAACTCAGTTAAGCAGCTTTGGCTTTGGGCCTCCTTATGCTTCAGCTGGCATCTATTTTTCATAACTCCCACAGAGTTTGCTGACTTACAATAAGCACATACCAGTTGACTGGCTCTTTTTCTAAACTCCTGCCATTTTCATTTTCTGCTGGCTCTGTAGCCCTCCACTCTCCAAGAAAAGTACTAGCCAAGAGGAGTACTAGTTTATGCTTTAGCCCTACAGTCCCCTGCATACATCTTCAGTGATCTCCACTCTACTGTAGATACCAGAAAGCCATCTTAGATCTTACTGTTCTCCCAGACTCTATGTCTTCTGTTACCATTAAACATTAAACCCATGACTCTCTTTTCACTAGGCTTCAAGTTTTTTAAAAACATTTATTTATTTCCTCTTGTTGCCCTTGTTTTTTTAATTGTTGTAGTTATTATTGTTGTTGTTATTGATGTTGTCGTTGTAGGATAGGACAGAGAGAAATGGAGGGAGGAGGGGAAGGCAGAGAGGGGGCGAGAAAGACACCTGCAGACCTGCTTCACCGGCTGTGAAGTGACTCCCCTGCAGGTGGGGAGGCGGGGCCTCGAACCGGAATCCTTAAACCGATCCTTGCGCTTTGTACCACGTGCGCTTAACCCGCTGCGCTACCGCCTACCGCCTACCACTACCACCCGACTCCCTCGGCTTCAGTTTTATTTCACATATCCAACACCAAATTCACTAGAAATTCCAGGACTCCCACCCCCACTCCACTGGTAGTGCTCTATATCTGATCTGATCATTTTTCCATATTAGTAGTTCAACTTTTTTTTTTTTGCCTCCAGGGTTATCCACTGCTCCTGGAGGTCATTTTTCCCATTTTGTTGTTACCCTTGTTGTCATCATCATTATTATTATTGTCATTGCTGTTGTTGGGTAGGACAAAGAGAAATGGAGAGAGGAGAGTAAGACTGAGAGTGGGTGAGAAAGACACCTGTGACCCGCTTCGAAGTAACTCCCCTGCAGGTGGAGAGCCAGGGGCTCAAACCGGGATCCTTACGCCGGTCCTTGCACTTTGCACCACCTGCGCTTAACCCGCTACGCTACCTAACCCCCAGTAGTTCAACTTCTGCCTGCACTATACTATCCTTGCAGATCTGTCTTCCCTACAATTCAAAAGTGATGCTGGAGCCTGGGGTAAGAGTGAACTGAGCCAAGTCTCATACTGGGTTCAATTCCAGCACCATATTACAGCACCATGGACGCAGGAGGGGGCGGTGAGAACTCTCCAGAAAAGTGTGTTCCTTCTCCCTCTCTCTAAGGATATAAAATGAAAAGTAAAATAACTGGGCCAGGGAGACTGTGAGGCCTAGTACAGAAAAATCAAGTAAGAAAAAAGAAAAACAATCTGCTGTTTCCATAACGAGATGTTAAAAGACTCCCCTACCATGAGACAAATATTCAAGAGAAGCAGGCTACTCAGGGAAGGTGTGGAAAGAAAGAAGACAAGTCCCCCTAATGTCCCTGTCCTCAACTCACCTGCCTTAAGTACCAACACTTCATTGCCAGCCACCAAACCTTAAGTTTCTATGAATAAGCTCCACCACCACAACTTTGGACAAACCCACTAAATGAAGTACTTTACTTTTTGATCTAAAGACATCGTAACTGCGGGTAATTTAATGTAAAGACAAGACTTTACAGTTATGCTAAAAAAAAATTTTAAAAAAACTTTTCCCAACTAGCTTCCACAAGTTGACTCTGGCAAAAATTATCAACTTCTAGGGCCTAGGGCAATAATGAAATAACTTAGGTAAAAAATTTAAAATTTTTTTTTAGATTTTTTTCTGGGAGGTTGGCGCAGTGGATAAAACAGACTCTCTGGAGTCAGGCGGTGGCTCAGCGAGTTAAGCGGAAGTAGCGACCGGCGTGAGGATCCCGGTTCGAGCCCCCGGCTCCCCACCTGCAGGGGAGTCGCTTCACAAGCGGTGAAGCAGGTCTGCAGGTGTCTGTCTTTCTCTCCTCCTCTCTGTCTTCCCCTCCTCTCTCCATTTCTCTCTGTCCTATCCAACAACATCAATAACAACAATAATAAACACAACAATGTTAAACAACAAGGGCAACAAAAGGAAAAATAAGTAAATAAATATTTTTTAAAATTAAAAAAAAAACAACACTAGACTCTCAAGCTTGAGTTCAAACCCCGGCAGCACATGTACCAGAGTGATGTCTGGCTCTTTTTCTCTTTCTTCTTATCTTCCATACTAATAAGTGAATAGCACCTTTAAATATATATAAACTACAGGGGGGGAAACTGTCTTGTGCAAAGAAGATACGTAAAAGCTGTTGGCAGGAAGGCCAACTTCTGCCACCGTCCGCCTTAGGAGAGCTAGCTGCCTGCTGTCGCTCGGTCTGATCGCGGGTCACATAGGAAAGCTGAAGAGTTAGAGGAGTCAAGTCAGTCCCACGGCGGCGCTGCCTCCACACAGCACTGACACGATGAAGGTGCCTGTGCAGCTGACGGTTCTGTTCACCCACAGCTAAGAATAACACTCAACTTTCTAATTATAAAAGGGAGGGGGGAGAGAGAGCAAACCCCCCCACCGCTGCCAAGAATTTAGGGCAGAGGAGGCGGCGGCGGCTTTTCTGCACTCATAATCTGAATCACTCCACCCGAGTCCCCTGCAACCCGCGCGAGGCGACCGCTGGGACCGACCCCAAGCACCTCCAGCCGGACTGGAGCCCACGGATCCCGGGTGGGATCCCGGGTGAGATCGCGCTTCCTCTTAATGAGTTAACAACGAGCCGGGGCAGGTTTGAGGGACTCCGAAGAGGAGGAAGCAGAGTCCCAGCGAGCGATCTGGGCGCCCGGGGAGGCGCGGGGCCCGAGGGCGAAGGCGAGGCCCCAGCCCGGGTGCCCCCGTCCTACCGTGGCTCTGCAGGATCTCGTGCTTGAGGCCGCCCGTGTAGTCGATGAGCTCCTCCAGGCCGCGCTCGCACAGCTGCCCGTAGCCCGAGAACTTGTGCAGCACCTTCTCCAGCTCGCGCTCCACCGTCACGCACTGATCCATCCCGAAGGCGGCGGCGGCGCTCGGCTCCCCGGCGCCCGGGTGTCCGCAGCCGTTCGGCCCGGGCCCGGCCGAGGCCGCGTCCTGCTCCTCGTCCCCCAGGCGGGCGGCGGAGGCGGTCCACACAGGCGGCGGGCGCGCTAGCCGCGGCGCCACGGCTGCCCCGCGCACCCCGTGCCCGCCAGCCCCATGGCGCCCCGGCCCCCGGCGGCTCTCCGCCGCTCCGGCTGTCTCGCCCCCTCTCGGCCCCGCGTCCTCCGCCCCGCCGCTCGGAGCGTTCGGATGCCCGCGACGCCGCCGCCGCCGCCGCCGATTGTTTTTGTTTTCACGGGAACCGACTGATGACCTGGTTCTCCCGGGCGGCACCAAGCGCGGGCGACCCGAGGGGAGGGGGCAGTCATCCGCGCCTGAGGGAAGGAGGCGGCGTGGGCCGTACCAAGCTCGTCCTCGAGGGGGTGAAGCCCAACCCGCTCGGGCGTGGGCGTCCGCTCGCGCCTCCTCCCTCAAAGCCTGGGCGGCCCCAAGCGGTAGGCGTGCAGGGGAGAGGACTTGGACGGAGCGAGGTCCCAATTGGCCAAAAAAGCTAAATAGGGAACTTTGGAAACGGCCCCAGAGCACAGAGAGCGCTACAACTACGCACTCCGTAAACAAGAGGGTGGAAACCGTCCCCCATCACCCCGCCCAGAAGCAAAGGATGCGAGCCAATGGGCGCTGGGAATACGTAAGAGTCAAGTGTCCTCCAATCCCCAGCCGAGGCTTAAATCCTCAGCCAATCTGGGTCTAGGGGCGAAACCAATAGGCTCGCTGTTGGAGGGGGGTAACTTGGAGAGCCTACAGGGAAGCGCGTCACTTCGGGAAAACCTGGAGGGAAAAACAGACTGGAATTAAGAGGGCTGTTTGCGTAGGGGCTGTCAGTTCAGTTCCCGGCCTCTCCCGGGAGTGGGATGCGGATGTCTCATTCCGAAGTTTTGAAAGACGCACTGGTCGGCCCGGATGAGAAACCGAGCCAGGTGGGCCGGGGAGGGTGGCACCTCGAGCAGGAGGAGGCGGCGGCTTCGAGGTAGCGGCGCAGACGGGTCAAGGCAGCCGCAATTGCTCCGTGGGCATCTCCACCTGAAAGCCTTTCCAGTCTCGTCTGGGCCTCCTTGGCTCGTTATTCCAATGAATCGGATTGAATTACTAATTTTTGCATGAATCCTTTGCCCCACTTGCCTTGGCGCCTCCAACTTTGACCCGCTGGCTCAATGCACCAACTTTTTTTTTTTGACATTCATTTATTTATTCCCTTTGGGTTTTTTTTTTTTTTTTTTTTTTTTTTTTTTGCTCTTGTAGTTATTGATGTCGTTGCATAGGAGAGAGAAATGGAGAGGAGAGAGGGGAGAAGAGAGAGACACCTGTAGACCTGTTTCACCGCTTGTGAAGGGACTCCCCTGCAGCTGCAGGTGGGGAGCCGGGACTCGAACGGGGATCCTTACACCGGTCCTTGTGCTTTGTGCCACCTGCGCTTAACCCGCTGTACTACCACCCGACTCCCAATGCACCAACTTTTTTTTTTTTTAAGCCAGAGCACTGTTCAGCTCTGGCTTACGGTGGTACGGGGGGATTAAACCTGGGACTTTGGAGCCTCAGGCATTAAAGTCTGTTTGCATAACCATTATGCTATCTACCCTCCACCCAATGCACCAGCAGCAGGCAAGTTGCACTTACTCTTCCTTGGCTTGCAACTTTTCCCCTAAATTTCCTAAATTCTCAGTGGCCTCCTCACATTCTTCAGCCTTACCAGACTAATGCAGACTCATCCTTGTCCCGCACTTCCTTATCGATTGCTATACTATGTTGATTTGATTATATCCTTTATACCACCATTTATCGTTTATCCCTACAGTGTCATGAATCTCTATTTCTTTCAGAGGGGTTTTATAATAAGAGTAGACAGTTTGTGTAAGGCACTCAACATAATTCTTGAATTATTTTTTTAAGTTTCTTCTTTTATTGAAGTAATCCTAAATATTCTTCAGAAGCAATTCAAAGCACACAACAGTACAAGAGAAGTATTTCCTGTGTCTTCTACAAACTTCTTTGAGAACTATCGAATCCTAAGGACTAGACTCCAAGTATAAATGATTTCTTAAGATGCCTATGGAAGATGTCTTTATGGGCAAAATTCACACACAATTTTGTGGTGTCTTAAATGTTAGGTATTTCTAAGGTCCATGAAGGGACTTTAAAAAGGGGCACAGAAAATTTAAGTAAAATGTCAGTTCTTCTCTCAGACTTGCATTAAGTCCTATCCTGCAGCCATTTCGTTATTTAAAATAATGCAAGCATGCTAAATGTAAAAAATAAAAACTCCTGAATCATTATAGGCCATAGAAAGGCCACTTTTTAATCCCTGGGCTACCCTAATCAGTATCTTCCCCACTACCTACATTTTCAAATTCTAGCTCTGTTACCTGACTTACCTAGTGTACAAGTTAGTCACAATTGCCTATCAAGCACCTAGTACTTTCACACACCTTCATCCAGATTCTTTCACACTTTCGTTGTAAATTAAGCACTGTTCATGCCTTCTCAATTCCTCTCTCTCTCTCTCTCTTTTTTTTTTTTTTTTTAATATTTTACCTTTACTTTATAGGACAGAGAAATTGAGAGGGAAAGGGAGTGGAGGAGGGGAGAGACAGAGAGACACTTTCAGTACTGCTTCACTATTCCTGAAGCTTTCCTCCTGTAGGTGAGGACCAGGAGCTTGAACCCGGGTTCTTGTGCATCCTAACACCTGCACTTAACCAGGTGCACTACCACCAGGCCTCTTCTCAGTTCTTTATTCACAGCTCTTCAAAAACTTACCTTTCTCCATTTAACAAAGTTTTAATCCTACTTTTTTTTTTTATTACAAAAGTTACTTAACACGGACTAGGTTCAGGGTTCAAGGCCCCAGTCTCCACATGCAGAGAGAAGCATCAGAAGCAGTGAAGCCATTCTCAGGTGTCTTCTCTCACACTCCTTATCTCTCCCTCCCCTCTCAATTTCTCTCTGTCTCTATCCAAAATAAATAAAATATTTGAAAAATAGATTTGATAACTTTGCTTCAGTTTCAGTAAGAAAATGTACAGAACTCTATATCTAAGGAAAAAGATGCAGTGGAGGAGGGGGCCTGTGGTGACAACTGACTTCTTTACCGAACATGGTCAATGTTTATACTCATTCCAAGGTTTCTATCATTTAATACTATTTACTCTTACTACCACCTTTCCATAATTGTTCTGTTGCCCACTAGCTGTCATCACCACACATTCCTCTGTCACAAGATTCATCAAGGGGTCAAATGCCCATAGTATTCTTTGTATATGTCTGCCACCATTTAATTTCAGACGACAACTTTTGGCCATATTTTTTTTTTCAACTTGACAGCTTTGCTCAGGGTGTCTACTCCACAAGCTCAGAGACGTCTTTCAAACAAAATTCCTGACTTCTCTCACAACCCATCCCTGAATTTAACTCTTGGTAACTTCTAGAATTAGCCTGCACTCTTCAGTGTGGTGTTCAACACCTGTATGTGACTATTTAAATAAAGTTTAAAATGCGGTTCCTGAAATTGTACTAACCACATTCCCAAAATCAATAACTACACGATTGGTGGCTACTGTGTTAACAAAAAATGGTCATTTGCATTGCTGTAGAAAGGCTTTTGACAACAGCCAGTGTTTGTCACAGTAAAAATACTCAGTAAACTGGAATAGAAATGATCTTTGTTTATTGGTTTTTGTTTTTTTGGTTGTTTTTTTTAACCAGAGCACTGTTCAGCTCTGGCTTATGGTGGTGCAGGGGATTGAACCTGGGGCTTTGGAGCCTCAAGCATGAGAGTCACTTTGCATAACCATCATGCTATCTACTGTCTGCCCAGAAATGATCTTTCTAAACTTGTTTTTTTTTTTAATTTTATTTATTCATTCCCTTTTGTTGCCCTTGTTGTTTTATTGTTGTAGTTATTATTATTGTTGTTGTCATTGTTGGATAGGACAGAGAGAAATGGAGAGAGGAGGGGAAGACAGAGAGGGGGAGAGAAAGACAGACACCTGCAGACCTGCTTCACCGCTTGTGAAGCGACTCCCCTGCAGGTGGGGAGCCGGGGTTCGAACCGGGATCCTTATGCCGGTCCTTGTGCTTTGCGCCACCTGCGCTTAACCCGCTGCGCTACAGCCCGACTCCCTCTAAACTTGTTAAAGAATACAAAAACCTGGCAAGGGGCAGGCTGTGGCAGACCTGGTTGAGCACACATGTTCAAGCCCCTGGTCCCCCTCAACTACAGAGGCGAAGACTCAAAAGCAGTAAAGCAGTGCTGTCAGTGTTTTTCTCTCTCCACCTCTATATTCCCCTTCCTTCTCGATTTCTCTCTGACTCTATCCAATAAATAATGTAAAAGTCTGGCCATAGGAGATAGTATAGTAGTTATACAAAAGACTCATGCCTGAGGTTCTGAGGTCCCAGTTTCAATCCCTAGCACCATCACAAGCCATAGCTGAGCAGTCCTTTGGATAAAACAAATTACAGCTAGGGAGTCAGGCGGTAGCGCAGTGGGTTAAGCACAGGTGGCGCAAAGCACAAGGACTGGCATGAGGATCCCAGTTCGAGCCCCCAGCTCCCCACCTGCAGGGGCGTCACTTCACAAGCTGTGAAGCAGGTCTGCAGGTCTGTAGGTGTCTGTCTTTCTCTCCCCTTCTCTGTCTTCCCCTCCTCTCTCCATTTCTCTCTGTCCTATCCAACAATGATGACATCAATAACAGCAATAATGACTACAACAATAAAACAACAAGGGCAACAGAAGGAAATAAATAAAAATTAGAAAAAATTACAGTTAACATCATATTGGTGAAAGATTTAATACTTTTTCTTTTATTTTTGTTGTCACCAAGAGTTATCACTGGAGCTGGGTGCCTGCACAGCAAACCCACTGCTCATGGCAGCTTTTTTCTTTTTATAAAGCTAGAGAAAAATTGAGTGGAAAGGAAGGAGAGAGACAGAGACAGAGAGAGAACTCTTCAGCACTGTTTCACCACTCATGAAACTCCCTTCCCCACTGTAGGTGTGAATGGGGGTCTTGAACACAGGTCCTTCCACATGGTAATATGTGTACTGAGGAGCAGGCAGTGGTGCCCCGGTAATGTGTGTACTCTTATCAGATGTGCCACCATCCAGCCCCTGAATACTTTTTTCTAATACGTCTTGGGATGTTTGCTATCATGACTTTAGTGAAGTGACTGGAAGTTGTAACCACTCTGATAAATCAAGAAAAAGGAATAAAAGACAAGCACATTGAAAAGTTTGAAATACAAGACCGGGTGGTGGCGCACCTGGTTGAACGCACATGTTACAATGCACAAGGACCCAGGTTCGAGCCCCTAGTCCCACCTGCAGGGTGAACGCTTGGCAGGTGGTGAAGCAGTACTGCAGGTCTCTGTCTCTATCCCTTTCTATCTTACCCTTCCCTCTTGATTTCTGGCAGTTTCTATCCAATAAATAAAGATAATGAAAAATGGAAAGTATGAAATAATACTGTACCTATTTCCCAATGATATTAGTGTTCAAGTAGAAAATAATATATATATATATATATATATATATATATATATATATATATATGACCCTAGAACTAAAAAAGTAAGATTAGTAAAGCCACAAGGTCAACACACAAAACCTAACTATATTTTTATATACTAACAAATGTGAAAATGGACATTTAAAATGCACTGTCATTGGGCCAGGCAGTGGCAGATCTAGTAGAACACATATTACCAATCTCAGGGATCTGGTTCAAGCTCTGTTCCCCATTGGCTGAGATGGGGGTGAAGAGGAAGCTTCACAAGCACTGAACCAGTGATGCAGGTATTTCTCTCCCTCTCAACTTCCCCCTCCCCTCTCAACTTCTCTTTGTCTCTATTCAAAATAAATAAACAACCAAAACTGTCATTTACATTTATTCTAGAGAAAATTAAATATTCAGGTAGATATTTGATAAAACATATAAAAGATCTGCATTCTGAAAAACTCAAAATGCTGGTAAAAAATGAAAGAAGATATAAATCAATGGGATAGAATTAAGAATTCAGAACTAGGACCACACAAATGTTCCCGTGATTTTTAACAAAAGTACAAAGGAAAATCATTAAAGAGAAGACAGTCTGTTCTGCAGGGGAAAAAAAAAAAAGGAGTGATTTCAGTATTTTTCACAAGCCTTAAAAAAAGGGAGGAGGGGGAGTCGGGCGGTGCAGAGTGTTAAGCACACGTGGCCCGAAGCAACAACCGGCATAAAGATCCCGGTTCCAGCCTCCGGCTTCCCATCTGCAGGGGAGTCGCTTCACAGGCAGTGAAGCAAATCTGCAGGTGTCTTTCTCTCCCCCTCTCTGTCTTCCCCTCCTCTCTCCATTTCTCTCTGTCCTATCTAACAACGACGATATCAATTACTACAACAATAATAAAACAAGAGCAACAAAAAGGAAAATAAATAAATATTTTTAAAAATCAAGCTCATGATAGCTTAATTGGTAGATCACTGAACACAGTGCTTGGGGTTTCTGGTACACTTCATGTACTGGAGTGTGTTCTGACTTCTTTTTCTTCTTTATGTTATCTGAAAATTTCATTTGCAATCAAAAACATAAATATTTTAGGGAAAGATAGAAACATAGTGGGGGTATCGATCAGCCTTTCAATGTCCATGTCCATGAAAAGTATCCCATAAAGATTTTTGGTCCATACTCCCAAAGGGGTAGAAATATTAAGGGAAGATGACCAGAGGGTTCTAATTCCAATTCCATCAGGATAAGAAGAGGGAAAAGGAAGGATATTCAGAAGGAGTGATGGGTGTAGGTGTGACCTAGAAAGGAAGAGAAGGCAGGACCATAGAAAAAATGGGCAAACATATATAAATATAGATACACAGTTATAGAAATGATGGTCGACCCGTATCTATGACCTTGGGAAAACTACAACAGTTTCCAATTGAGGGAATGGGGACAGAACCCTGGTGGTGGGAACTGTGTGGAGTTAAACCCCTGTTATCAAATAACTTTGTAAATCAATAATAATTTTTTTTGGCCTTCAGGGTTATCACTGGGGCTCCATGCCTGCACTAAGAATCCACTGCTCCTGGCAGCCATTTTTTTTCATTTCATTGCATTAAATAGGACAAAGAGAAATTGAGAGAGGATGGGGAGATAGTGAGGTTATTTGTTTGTTTACTTATTTACTTATTTATGAGAGAAGAGAGTGAGAAAGACCCAGAGCATCACTTTGGCATATGTGATTCCTCTGGGATCAAATTCAGGACTGCATACCTGAAGTTCCAATGTCTCATCCACTGTACCACCTCCCAGGTTGTAACTCACGGAATTTTTGTGATGGTTCTAAACAGGAAACAACCCAAAAACCTCTCATGAGGTCAGTGGTTAACCAACTGTGATATATCCTTGTCATGGAGTAGTACTCAGCCATAAACAGCTATCAGTAAGCAACAAGCATGAATGAATCCCAAGGGAATTATTACTGAATGGTAAAAGCCAAACTCCGATATTTCTACAGCATTCTTTTATTAATATTTTTTTAAAAGATTTTATTTATTTACTCATGAGAAATGATAGGAGAGAGAGAGAAAGAAGTAGACATCACTCTGGTACATGTGCTGCTGGGGATTGAACTTGGGATCTCAAGCTTGAGAGTCTAATGCCCTATCAAGTGTGCCACCTCCCGGACATTCTTTTTTTTAAAAAAAAACTTTTGTTTTACTTTTTTGCTGCTTCTCCTTAATATCTCTCTCTCTCTCTCTTTTTCTCTCTCTCTCTCTCTTTTTAACCAGGCACTGCTCAACTCTGGTTTATGGTGGTGCAGGGGACTGAACCTGGGACTTTAGAGCCTCAGGCATGGGAGTCTGTTTGCATAACCACTTTGCTATCTAGCCCTGCCCCACAGCATTCTTGAATGACAAATAGAAACAGAGGACAGAATGAAGGTTGCCAGGGATTAGAGATAGTAGGAAAGATAGGATGGCTATGGTTACAAAAGGGTAACATGAGGAATTTCGTGATGGACCTATTCTGCATCTTGATTGTGGTAACCAGAAAATTCTGCACACATAATGAGATATGCATGCTCACATACATATACACAAATGCACTAATAAAAGCAGGTTAAACTGGTGGAAAATTAATTTAATCAATTGTAGTGTTGATGGGGCAATTTTAATTTCCTGGTGATGATATTGTGCTATACAGAATCTCTATGTTATTTCCTTTTTTAAAAAAAAGGGAGTCGGGCGGTAGCATAGTGGGTTAAGCGCACATGGCGCAAAGCACAAGGACCGGCATTAGGATCCCGGTTCCAACCCCAGGCTCCCCACCTGCAGGAGAGTCGCTTCACAGGAGGTGAAGCAGATCTGCGGTGTCTTTCTCTCCCCCTCTCTGTCTTCCCCTCCTCTCTCCATTTCTCTCTGCCCTGCCTAAGAATGACAACAATAACAACAACAATAATAACTACAAGAACAATAAAAAAAGGGCAACAAAAGGGAAAATAAATAAATATAAAAAAAGTTTTTAATCATTTTTATTTATTTTACTTGTTATTGGATAGAGCTAGAGAGAAATTGAGAAAGGAAGGGGACAGAGAGATGGAGAGAGACAGAGAGACACCTGCAGCCCTGCTTAACCACTTGTGAAGCTTCCTCCCTGCAGGTGGAGACCAGGGACTTGATTTTGGGGAGAAACAGAAAACCAGAGTGACACTTTTCACTCTGGTACATGTGCTGCCAGGGATTGAACTCAGGACCTGATGGTTGAGAATCCAATGCTTTATTTATCCACTGTGCCACCTCCTGGGCCACCCCTAGGCCATTTTTTTCCTTTTTTTTTTAAATAGGATAGGACAGAGAGAAACTGAGAGAAGTGGGGAGATGGAGAGGATAAGAGAAAAATAGACACTTGCAGACCTGCCTCACCACTTGCAAAGTGACCTCCCTGCAGGTGGGGAGTGGGGTCTCAAACTGGTATCCTTTATTTTTTAATATTTATTTATTTATTCCTTTTAGTTGCCCTTGTTTTTTTATTGTTCCATTTATTATTGTTGTTGTTATTGGTGTCATTGTTGTTGTATAGTACAGAGAGAAATGGAAAGAGGAGGGGAAGACAGAGAAGGGAAAAGAAAGATAGACACCTGCAGACCTGCTACACCGACTGTGAAGTGACTCCCTTGCAGGTGAGGAGCCGGAAGCTCGAACCAGATTCCTTTTTTTTTTTTTTTCTATCCTTGGCTTTTTAAAAACATTTCTCCTCTCATGCCTGAGGCTTCAAAGTCCCAGGTTCAATCCCCTGTACCACTGTAAACCAGAGCTGATCAGTGTTCTGGTAAGAGAAAAAAAAAAAATTCTTTATTGGGGAATTAATGTTTTACATTCAACAGGAAATACAATAGTTTGTACATACATAACATTTCCCAGTTTTCCATATAACAATACAACCCCCAATAGGTCCTCTGTCATACTTTTTGTATTCTTCCCCCTACCCCACCCCAGAGTCTTATAATTTGGTGCAATACGTCAATTCCAGTTCAGATTCTACTTGTGTTTTCTCTTCTGATCTTGTTTTTCAACTTCTGCCTGAGAGTGAGATCATCCCATATTCATCCTTCTGTTTCTGATTTATTTCACTTAACATGATTTTTTCAAGATTTTTTTTTAAAGATTTTTATTTATTTATGAGAAAGATAGGAGGAGAGAGAAAGAACCAGACATCACTCTGGCACATGTGCTGCCGGGGTTCGAACTCAGGACCTCATGCTTGAGAGTCCAAACCTTCACCACTGCACCACCTCCCAGACCACAAGATTTATTATTATTATTTATTTTTCTTTTTGTTGCCCTTGTTGTTTTGTTGTTGTTGTTGTTGTTGTTGTTACTATTGTTGTTGATGTCATCCTTGTTGGATAGGACAGAGAGAAATGGAGAGGGGAGGGGAATACAGAGGGGGAGAGAAAGAGAGACACCTGAAACGACTCCCCTGCAGGTAGGGAGCCGGGGGCTCTAACTTGAATCTTACGCCTTGAGCTTCGTGCCATGTGCACTTAGCCCACTGTGCTACCGCCCCACTCCCTTAACATGATTTTTTTCAAGCTCCATCCAAGATCAGCTGAAAATGGTGAAGTCACCATTTTTAATAGCTGAGTAGTATTCCATTGTGTATATATACCACAATTTGCTCAGCCACTCATCTGTTGTTGGACACCAGGGTTGCTTCCAGGTTTTGACTATTACAAATTGTACTGCAAAGAGCATATGTGTACACAAATCTTTTTTGGATGGGTGTGTTGGGTTCCTTAGGATATATCCCCAGGAGAGGAATTGCAGGACCATAGGGTAGCTCCATTTCTAGCCTTCTGAGAGTTCTCCAGACTGTTCTCCACAGAGGTTGGACCAATTGACATTCCCACCAGCAGTGCAGGAGGATTCCTTTGACCCCACAACCTCTCCAGCATTTGTTGCTGTTACCATTTCTGATGTATGACATTCTCACAGGAGTGAAGTGGTATCTCATTGTTGTCTTTATTTGCATTTCTCTGACAATCAGAGACTCAGAGCATTTTTTCTTGTGTTTCTCAGCCTTTTGGATCTCTTCTGTGGTGAATATTCTGTCCATGTCCTCCCCCCATTTTTGGATGGGGTAATTTGTTTTCTTGTTGTTGAGTTTGGCAAGCTCTTTATTTATTCTGGTTATTAGCCTTTTGTCTGATATATGGCATGTAAAGATCTTCTCCCATTCTGTGTAGGGGTCTCTTGGTTTGGGTAAGGGTTTCTTTTACTGTGCAGAAGCTTTTTAATTTGATGTAGTCCCATAGGTTTATACTTGCCTTAGTCTTCTTTGTAATTGGATTCATTTCATTGAATATGTCTTTAAAATTTATGTGGAAAAGAGTTCTGCCAATATTTTCTTCTAAGTACCTGATAGTTTGTGGTCTAGCATCCAAGTCCTTGATCCACTTGGAATTTACTTTTGTATTTGGTGAAATACAGTGATTCAGTTTCATTCTTCTATATGTTTCAACCCATTGTTTCCAACACCATTTGTTGAAGAGACTCTGTTTTCCCCATTTAATAGTCTGGGCCCCTTTGTCAAAGATTAGATGTCCATAGGTGTGGGGGTTTACTTCCGGGCTCTCAATTCTATTTCACTGGTTAGTGTGTCTATTGATGTCCAACCAGATTCCTTACGCTGGTCCTTGTGCTTTGCGCTACGTGAGCTTAACCCGCTGCACCACGGCCCGACTCCCACTGGTATCCTTCTGAGGGTCCTTGTGCTTCATACCATATTTGCTTAACCCAGTACTGTGTGCTACCGCTATGCCACCTGTCCTCTCCAATTTTCCTATCGAATAATTAATGGCTTATTTGGGTGGTCTCAAGATGATTTAAAGTTACATATATTTTATTTATTTTTGTTACCACAGCACTGCTCCACCACTCACAAAGTTTTTCCTTTGCAGCTGTTCCCATATGGTGACTGGGGACTCAAGCCCAGGTCCTTGTGCATGGTACAGAGTGCACTCTACCGGGTGAGCTGTTCCCCTGCCCCCCTAACATGACTTTTAATATAAAAACTTTACTGTGAATTCCAGATGATTCATCTTCCTCCTTTACCAAGCACAGGGAAAATATTGTGGCTGCTATCACTCTCTAATGGACAGCACGTGGGAGGTGTATAAACAGTGTGCTTTTGTTGCCACAAACACTTCTATACTTAATCCTCTAGATCACTTTGTGTTGAAGTGAGGGAGGTGATTTTTCAGCCCAACTCCTCTGACCTTCTATCTTTGACCTTGACTAAGAGTCAGGCTTACCCCATTCTGAAGAGTGTTGGTTTAGTAGGACTCAGAGAGGGTAGTGCTTACCAAAAGAAATAAAGGTCAGAATATAAAGACTACATAACTGATTCCAACCCTTTAAAAAGGAGTAGGGGAAAAGACTCAGCTGGTAGAGTGTTAGATTTACATGCCTGAGGTTCCCTGTTTGATTCCCAGCACAACATGTCCCAGAGTGGTGCCCTGGCCCTTTTTCCTCTCTCTATGTGTCTCATGTCATACCTCTCTCTATTTCTCTCTCTCAATTAATAGTAAATAGTATATAAATATTAGTAGTAATATAATATATAGACATACATAAGTAATAATGAATCTCTAACAAAAAAGAGAGAAAAAAGCATATTCATAAAGATTAGTAGTATATCCAGCCCCACTGCCTTAAAGGAATCTTTGGTGCCATGGTCTCTTTATACTGTCTCTATGTGAAGGAAAAAAATGAAAAAGAACAGTAACATATGTACTTGTCTAATATAGTGTTGTTTTATGCTCCCCCTCAACCTTGACATATGTGCTTCCATCTGCCTGCTAGGCATCTGTGAATTCTTTTGACCCATTTATCTTACAGATATTCTCTCTGTTGCACCACTTCCAGTGTGACCACACTTCTTTTTTTTTTTTTTTTAAGAATTTATTTATTTATTCATGAGAAAGATAGGAGGAGAGAAAGAACCAGCCATCACTCTGGTACATGTGCTGCCAGGGATCGAACTCAGGGCCTCATGCTTGAAAGTCTAGTGCCTTAGCCACTGCGCCACCTCCCGGACCACTTGAGCACACTTCTATTCTGGTATATGAAATGGAAAGAAGCGGGGAGTCGGGCGGTGGCGCAGTGGGTTAAGCGCACGTGGCGCACAGCACAGGGACCGGCGTAAGAATTCCGGTTTGAGCCCCCGGCTCCCCAACTGCAGGGGAGTCGCTTCACAGGCGGTGAAGCAGGTCTGCAGGTGTCTATCTTTCTCTCCCCTCTCTCTCTGTCTTCCCCTCCTCTCTCCATTTTTCTCTGTCCTATCCAACAACAAAGCAACGTCAACAATGACAATAATTACCGCAACGAGGCTGCAACAACTAGGGCAACAAAAAAGGGGGAAAAAATGGCCTCCAGGAGCGGTGGATTCATGGTGCAGGCACCGAGCCCAGCAATAACCCTGGAGGAAAAGAAAAAAAGAAAAAAAAAAAAGAAGAAAGAAATGGAAAGAAACAGTATATGGTTATTAAAAGCATGTACTCTAGCTCAAAACTGAGTTTGAATCCCAGCTCCAATGTGTGACAGTGAGCAAGTTCCTTAACGTTTTGTTGCCTTGATTTACTCATCTATAAAATGGTGATAATAATAATACTGCCCTCGGGAGTCGAATGGTAGCATAGCAGGTTAAGCGCAGGTGGCAAAAAGCACAAGGACCAGCGTAAGGATCCCAGTTCGAGCCCCTGGCTCCCCAACTACAAGGGAGTCACTTCACAAGCGGTGAAGCAGGTCTGCAGGTGTCTGTCTTTCTTTCCCCCTCTCTGTCTTCCCCTCCTCTCTCCATTTCTCTCTGTCCTATTCAACAACAATGACATCAATAACTACAACAATAATACAAAAGGGCAACAAAAGGGAATAAATAAATAAAATAATAATACTGCCCTCATAGTTGTTATAAAAATTAAATGATTGGGAGTCAGGCGGCAGTGCAGCGGGTTAAGTGCACGTGGCACAAAGTGCAAGGACCAGCATGAGGATCCTGGTTCGAGCCCCCGGCTCCCTACCAGCAGGGGAGTCACTTTACAGGCAGTGAAGCAGGTCTGCAAGTGTCTATCTTTCTCTCCCTCCTCTCTCCATTTCTCTCTGTCCTTTCCAACAACAATGGCATCAACAACAATAACTACAACAACAATAAAAAAGGGCAACAAAAAGGAAATAAATAAATATTTAAAAATCTTTTAAAAAATTAAATGACCATCGTATGTAAAATACTTTGAAAAGTGTCTGTTAGGCAGGCAAAGTAGCTCACTTGGATAATGTGTTGCTTTACCATGTATACAACCCAAGTTCAAGCCTGACCATAACTCATTGAAGGAAGCTTCATTGCTGTGATGTCTTTCCCTTTCTCTGCCAAAACCTTTCTATTAAAATTAAATAGTGTCTGGCACATTATAAGCACTATGTAATTGCTAACTACTATATTTCTGTTTTTTACTTAGGATGGGAGAGATAGCATAATGATTTTTGCAAAAACATTTTTTTTCTTTCTGTTTTGGTCACCAGTGTTGGATGTCTGTCTGTTAGTCTGCTTATTGAAGGGATTAATGGTTTAGTCAACAGTAAATACTGTAGTTGGTAAAATTTCTCAGGTTTTCTGCATAACCCTTTAACCCCCTGCCTAGCTAGGTCCACCTCCTCCACCATCATGCACAGGACTTGAACACCTCCCCACCCTACCCCCCACTAGGGTCCTTTATTTTGGTGCAAACCAAGTTCTGCTTTGTGTTTTCCCTTCTGTTCTTATTTCTCAACTTCTGTCTATGAGTGAAATCATTCTATATTTATCCTTCTCTTTCTGGCTTATCTTGGTTAACATGATTCCTTCAAGCTCCATCCAAGATGAGGTAAAGAAGGCGAATGCACTATTTTCAATAGCTGAGTAGTATTCCATTGTGTAAAAATGCCACAATTTACTCACCCACTCATCTGTTGTTGGACACCTGGGTTGCTTCCAGGTTTTGGCTATTACAAATTGTGCTGTTATGAACAAAGATGTACATACATCTTTTTGGATGGGTGTGTTTGGTTTCTTAGGATGTACCCCCAGGAGAGGAATTGCAGGATCATAGGGTAGGTCCATTTCTAGCCTTCTGAGAGTTCTCCAGACTGCTCTCCACAGGGGTTGGATCAAGTAACATCTCCATCAGCAGTGCAGGAGGGTTCCTTTGCCCCTACAAGGGCTCTAGCATTTGTTGTTCTTTTTTTTTTTTTAAATAATTTATTTCTTTATTGGGGAATTAATGTTTTACATTCAACAGTAAATACAATAGTTTGTACATGCATAACATTCCCCAGATTCCCATTTAACAATGCAACCCCCACTATGTCATTCATCATCTTTCATGGACCTGTATTCTCCCCACCCACCCACCCACCCCAGAGTCTTTTACTTTGGTGTAATACTCCAATTTCATTTCAGGTTCGACTTGTGTTTTCTTTTCTAATCTTGTTTTTCAACTTCGGGCTGAGAGTGAGATCATCCCATATTCAGCCTTCTGTTTCTGACTTATTTCACTCAACATGATTTTTTCAAGGTCCATCCAAGATCGGCTGAAAACAGTGAAGTCACCATTTTTTACAGCTGAGTAGTATTCCATTGTGTATATATACCACAACTTGCTCAGCCACTCATCTGTTGTTGGACACCTGGGTTGCTTCCAGGTTTTGGCTATTACAAATTGTGCTGCCAAGAACATATGTGTACACAGATCTTTTTGGATCGATGTGTTGGGTTCCTTAGGATATATCCCCAGGAGGGGAATTGCAGGGTCATAGGGTAGGTCCATTTCTAGCCTTCTGAGAGTTCTCCAGACTATTCTCCACAGAGGTTGGACCAATTGACATTCCCACCAGCAGTGTAGGAGGGTTCCTTTGACCCCACACCCTCTCCAGCATTTGCTGCTGTTACCTTTTCTGATGTGTGACATTCTCACAGGAGTAAAGTGATATCTCATTGTTGTCTTGATTTGCATTTCTCTGACAATCAGAGACTTGGAGCATTTTTTCATGTGTTTCTCGGCCTTTTGGATCTCTTCTGTGGTGAATATTCTGTCCAAGTCCTCCACCCATTTTTGGATGGGGTTATTTGTTGTCTTGTGCATTTGTTGTTCTTATAATTTCTAGTGTATGACATTCTCACCAGAGGTTGAAGAGATAGCTCATTGTTGTCTTTATTTTCATTTCTCCGACAATTGATGACTTGGAGAAGGTTCTCATATATTTGTTGGCCTTTTGGATCTCTTCTTTGGTGAACAGTCTGTTCATATCCTCTCATTTTTTTTTCCTTCAGGGTTATTGCTGGGGCTCAGTGCCTGCACCATGAATCCACGGCTCCTGGAGGCCATCCTTTCCCCCTTTTGTTGCCCTTGTTGTTGTAGTCTTGTTGTGGTTATTATTGTTATTGTTGATGTCGTTCATTGTTGGATAGGACAGAGAGAAATGGAGTGAAGAGGGAAAGACAGAGAAGGGGAGAGAAAGACAGACACCTGCAGACCTGCTTCACCACCTGTGAAGCAACTCCCCTGCAGATGGGGAGCCCAGGGCTCAAACCCGGATCTTTAAACGGGCCCTTGTGCTTTGTGCAAAGTGCACTTACCCACTGTGCCACCACCCGACCCCCTCTCTCCTCATTTTTGAATGTGGTCATTTTGTTTTTGTTGTTGCTATGTTTGGTAAGATCTTTATATTTTTTGGTTATAAGCCTTTTGTCTGATATATGTGGCATCTAAGTCTTATCCAATTCTATTAGATGTCTGTTTGGGGGGTAGTTTCTTTTGCTATACAGAAGCTTTTCAATTTTGTGTAGCCCTGTTGGTTCACTTTTGTTTTAATCTTCCTTGCAATCAGATTTGTATCATTGAAGATGTCTATAAAATTGAATGGAAAAGAGTTCTGCCAATATTTTCCTCTAAGTATTTCATAGTTTTTGATCTAACATCCAAGTTCTTGATCCATTTAAGTTTACTTTTATGTCCTGTAACAAATAGATTTTTATACCTGAGGTTCCAAAGTCCTAGGTTCAATCTCTTGTAGCACCATAAGCCAGTGCTGAACAGTGCTCTAGTTAAAAATTGTGTGTGTCAACAATTTGTTTGGCTTTATATGTGAACTCTACTCTCAGCCACCAGGTCCCAGAAGCTACCATGATGCCAAACAGGCTTCCCTGGGCAGACGACACCACCAATGTGTCCTGGAGCCCCACTTCCCCAGAGCCCTACCCTACTAGGGAAAGAGAGGCAGGCTGGGAGTATGGATCAACCTGTCAACGCCCATGTTCAGCGGGGAAGCAATTACAGAAGACAGACCTTCCACCTTCTGCACCCCATAATGACTCTGGGTCCATACTCCCAGAGGGTTAAAGAATAGGAAAGCTATCAGGGGAGGGATGGGATACAGAGATCTGGTGGTGGGAATTGTGTGGAGTGGTAACCCTCTTATCCTATGGTTTTTGTCAGTGTTTCCTTCTTATAAATAAAAATTAATATAAATAAATATTAAAGATTATAAAGAAAAATTGTGTGTGTGTATTTCACTCAGTTAGACTATAAACTGCTTGAGCATTGTGTAAATTTTCCATATGACAAATTATTCAGGGGCTGAGTGATGGTGCACCTGGTTGGGTGCACATGCTGCAATGCACAAGGACCCAGGTTTGAGCCCAGTCCCCACCTTCAGGGGGAAAGCTTTGTGAGTGGTGAAGCAGTGCTGCAGGTGTCTCTCTGTTTCTCTCCCATTCTATCATCCCCTCCCCTCTTGGTTTCTGGCTGTTTCTATCCAGTAAATAAATAAAGACAATTTAAAAAATAAAATAAATTACTCCAAAACTTAACTAGAGCAACAAACATTGTCTCTTGTTTTTTGTGGATTAGTATTCTTTTTCTTTTCTTTTCTTTCTTTCTTTTTTTTTTTTTTTTTTTTTTTAAGGAAAAAGGGCGTTTATTTGCAGAGGAGCAGGGCTCTAATCGAACAGGCCGAATCCCATGTCGTCGTCTCTTCAGACTCTTCCTTCTTTCCCTTCTTCTCCTTGGGTTCGGCAGGGGCGGCGCCAGTCCCAGGAGCTGCGGATCGCGGGGCGACAGATAAGGTAACAGCCCCACAGCCGGGGTCACTGGCCAGCTTGCTGATACCCTGGGCGATGATGTCCTCGATGTTTTTCCTGTTCAGCTCACTGATGACCTTGTTGAGCTGCTCGTCGTCGGCCTTGATGCCCTCGCTGTCCAGGATCTTCTTGAAGTCCTTGGAGCTGGGGGACACGTTGCCCCCAGAGCGGCCAGCAGGTAGGCAACGTAGCGCATCTCAGCCGAGACGGCGGCGTGGCAGAAGGCGCCTGCCACCTCTCAGAGTCAGGGACCGTGGATTAGTATTCTGAGAACACTTAGCTGAGTCCTCTGGTTCAGAGTTTCCTGTAAGGCTGCAATGCAGTTAAGGTATTTGCTAGGTTTATCATCAAATTAAGGAAAGATCACATGATTGTTGGTTGTTAGTGTTAAATTCCTCTTATATTATTGGACTGGGTCCTCAGTTCCTTGGTACCTGTTGGCTGGAAGCCAGCCTCAGTTCCTAACCACAAGGCTTTTCCAAAGAGCAGTCCGCAACATAGAAGATGCTTTCTATAAAATGAGCAAGGAAAAGAGAGGGTGAGCAAGACAAGCGTGACCTATTTTTATAACCATATTTCAGAACTGGAATCTTTTGTCTTTCCTGCATTCTTGTTGTTGGAAGCTTTTCACTAGGTCCAGCCCACATTCCAGGTACGATCACACAGGAACAAGAATAAGAGTAGGCAGGGATGGGGGCCAGGTGGTGGTGCAAGTAGTATAGTGCACATGTTACCATGAGTAAGGACCCAGGCTCAAGCCCCCAGTTCCCACCTGTGGGGAAGAAGCTTCACAAGTGGTGAAAAAGTGCTGCAGGTATCTCTCTCTCTCTTTCCCTCTTGATCTCCCCCTTCCCCTCTATTTCTTTTTTTTTTTTTTTCAATATTTATTTATTTATTCCCTTCTGTTGCTCTTGTTTTATTGTTGTAGTTATTATTGTTGTTGTTGGATAGGACAGAGAGAAACTGACAGATAAAGGGAAGACAGAAAGGGGGAGAGAAAGATAGACACCTGCAGTCCTGCTTCACCACCTGTGAAGTGATTTCCCTGCAGGTGGGGAGTGGAGGGCTCAAACAGGGATCCTTATGCCGGTCCTTGAGCTTTGCGCCACCTGCTCTTAACCCGCTGCACTACCGCCCAACTCCCTCAATTTCTCTGTTTCTATTTCAATCAAAAAAAAAAAAATTAAAGTGGGCAAGTACACTAAGAGCCACCCCTGAGGCTGCTACCTATATAGTCTGTATTTCAGTCCCTCCCTGTGACTCACATTACTCCACAGGCACAATACCTTCATTGTCTCCCAAAGCCCTCCAAAGTCTCATCCCATTACAGTCAGTGACTGTTACTTTCTTCTTTTTCTTTATTTCTCTCTCTCTCTCTTTTTTAACCAGAGCACAGTACAGTTCTGGTTTATGGTGGTGCCAGGGAATTTGGGGAATTGAACTTGGGACTTCGGAGACTCAGGAATGGATGTCTCTTTGCATAACCATTATGCTATCTATCCCCGCCCCCAGTGACTTTTTTTCTTAAGACTGTTCATTTGTTTTTAATTTTTTTTGTTATCTTTATTTATTTATTGGATAGAGACAGCCAGAAATCGAAAGGGAAGGGGATGATAGAGAGGGAGAGAGACAGAGAGACACCTGCAGCCCTGCTTCATCACTTGCAAATCTTTCCCCTCGCAGGTGGGGACCGGGGGCTCGAACTCAGGTCCTTGTGCATGGTAATGTGTGTGCTAAACCAGGTGTGCCACCACCTGGGTCCCAGTGACTGTTTCTTATTCTTATTTGTAATTGCAGTCTCCTTTTGTTATTGGTTTGAACACAAATAAAAGGTTGTATTCTTTCTATGAGTCATATAGAATCTCATTAATAAAATTTGACACATAAATATGTAATAATGTTCAAGAGTTTTCCTAGTTGTTATTTTTAATGCCCTGGAATTTTGAGAAAGCTTAAAAACTACTCAGATTTTAGTTGTTCTTAATTAATTTCATTGTATATTTGATGTTAGCGCAAAGATATTCCTAGAGATCTGAAAGTAAAATTTAATTTTACATCTTACTTTTTGATAAACGAGGTTTTTCTTTTTACATTTACAACTAGATTCATAGTGCTAAGGAATATAGACAGCTTAACCTGTTTTTTCAAATCAACTTCCTTCATTTTATTATTTTTATTGCCAGCAGCGTTATTACAGGGACTTGGTGCCTGCACGATAAATCCACTGCTTGCTTCCTTTCTTTCTCTCTCCCTTCCTTCCTTCCAGTCTTCCTTCCTTCTTTCCTTCCTTTCCTCCTTTCTTCCTTCTTCCTTCCTTCCTCTCTTTCTTCCATCCTTCCTTTCTCTTTCTTTTAGATAGAGACAGAGAAATCGAGAGGGAAGGGGGAAATAGGGAGAGAAAATAATGATACTTGCAGCACTGCTTCAAATTAACTTCTAATCTTGGCTATCCAATAAGGTTAGCACAATCATCTCTAGAATATTTCTCCATTCTCTAGTAACCTGTGACATGAGAGAAACACGGAGTAAGCACATAGTAGTCCTCCCCTTACCTATAGTCTTTTGCTTTCCACAGTTACAGTCACCCACAATCAGAGTATGAAAATATTTTATGTATAAGATATCTTGACAAAGACCACATTCATGTAACTTTTATGGGAAATTGGCATGATTGCCATAGTTTATTATTAATTTGTTGTTAGTATCTTACCTCACCTGGTCTATCTATTAAACATTACTGCAGGTACATGCACGTAAGAACGAACAGTGTGGAGTTGGGCGGTAGCACAGCGGATTAAGCACACACGGTGCAAAGCGCAAGGATGGGCGTAAGGATCCAGGTTCGAGCCCCCAGCTCCCCACATGCATTAGAGTCGCTTCACAAGTGGTGAAGCAGGTCTGCAGGTGTCTGTCTTTCTCTCCCCCTCTCTGTCTTCCCCTTCTCTCTCCATTTCTCTCTGTCCTATCCAACAGCATCAACAACAATAATAACTACAACAATAAAACAAGGGCAACAAAAGGGAATCAATAAATATTAAGAAAAAAAAACAGTGTATATAGATAGGATTTGGCACTAGCCAATGTTTGAGGCATTGGGTTGTATCTTCCATGAGTAGTGGGAACTACTGTATACCAGCACATGTACTTGCTAACTCTCTACCTGTAAAGCACATTTTTCTGAGGTGTAAGCCAAAGCCATAGGACCGACTGCTTTGCTATAGAGCTCTGTTTGAATCTACAACAGCTTTCTGACATTTGGAGGTGTAGATGGAAGGGTTGTTCTACTTATAGAGCTGAGTTCAGTGCCTTGAGGCAAGCCAGAGTGACTGAACCTGAAATCAGCAGGTTTGCTCAAGGTGTTTTTTTTTTATTAAGGTGTATGTTTTGATGGGAAAATAGCTAAAAATTTTTTTTCTTGTTTCAGTCCAGTAAACTAGGTTTTTTTTTTTTATATTTGTCATTTTTGTCCCCATTTTTTTAATTTTTTACATTTTTCTATAAAGATTTATGTATGGGGCCAGGTAGTGGCACACCTGGTTGAGTGTACATGTTACTATGCACAAGGACCCAGGTTCAAGCCCCTGGTCCCCACCTGCAGGGGGAAAGCTTTGTGAGTGGTAAAGCAGTGCGGCAGGTGTCCCTCTGTCTCTCTCCCTCTCTACAACGCCCTCTCCTCTTGATTTCTGGCTGTCTTTATCCAATAAATAAATAAAGATAATAAAAAATTTTAATTATGTATGTTTTTATAAGAGACAGACAAAGGGCAGAGACATAGAGAAAGTGATAGAAGAGAGAGAGAAATAAAGAGAACCGAGCAATTCTCAGTTTTGGCATAGTGTGGGAATTGAGCCTGAGATCTCTGAGAACTCAGGTATCAAGTTGGTTCTAACAGGTAGAGCTAGTCTATTTTATTTATGTATTTAATTTCTACTGGTGACCTGCTCAGCTCCAGTTCATGGTGGTGCAGAGGGTAGAATCCAGAACAGTTGGTGCCTCAGGGATGAAAATCTATTCATAGCCAATTTTTTTTATCTGCCCAGCCTAAGGCAGAGCTACCTTAATATGTTTTTGTTTGGTTGATTGGTTTTGGTTTTGGTTTGTTTTATTATTGTTTTCTTGTTTGCCACCAGGGTTATCTCTGTGGCTCAGAACCTGCACAGCAAATACATCACTTCCTGCAGGCATTTTCTCTCTCTTTTTTTTTTAATTTTTAATTATCTTTATTTATTGGATAGAGACAGCCAGGAATCAAGAGGGAAGGGGGTGAGAGAGAGAGAGAGACCTGCAGCCCTGCTTCACCACTCATGAAGATTTCCCCCTGCAGGTAGGGACCAGGAGCTCGAGCCCGGGTCCTTGCGCATTGAATACGTGCGTTCAACCAGGTGCACCACCACCCGGCTCCGCATTTTCTCTTCTTCTTCTTCTTCTTTTTTTTTTTCCTCCAGGGTTATTGCAGGGCCTCAGTGCCTGCACCATGAATCCACGGCTCCTGGAGGCCATTTCCCCCCTTTTTGTTGCCCTTATTGTTGTAGCCTTGTTGTGGTTACTATTGTTGATGCCATTCATTGTTAGATAGGACAGAGAGAAATGGAGAGAGAAGGGGAAGACAGAGGGGGAGAGAAAGACACCTGCAAACCTGCCTCGCCGCCTATGAAGCGACTCCCCTGCAGGTGGGGAACCCGGATCCTTACACCGGTCCTTGCGCTTTGCCCCACGTGCGCTTAACCTGCTGTGCTACCGCCTGACTCCCTCTTTCTTTTTTCTTTCTTTCTTTCTTTCTTTCTTTCTTTCTTTCTTTCTTTCTTTCTTTCTTTTCTTTTCTTTTTTTTTTTTTTTGATATAGAAAATGTGAGGGAAGGGAGTAAAAGAGACACCTTCAGCACTGTTTCACTGTTAAAGCTTCTCCCCTGCAGGTGGAAACGGAAGACTTGAACCCAAGTCCTTATTCATAGTAATAGGTCCACCACTGTCTACTCCCCTTAATATGTTTTTTTAAAAATATTTACTTCAATGGAGGCCAGAAGATAGCTTACCCAGTACAATGTATACTTTGCTGTGAGTTCAAGTTCCCAGCCACCACATAGGAGCACTATGCATGAAGAGGAAGCTTCATGAATGGTAGAGCTATGATGTGGCATTTCTCCTCTCTTCCTTTGTCTCTCTTTCTTTTTTCATTTCCTTCTTTTTCTGCTTCTTTTGTTTGTTTGTTTTGTTTACCAGAGTTCTGTTGGATTGTGGTGTTGTTGGAGTTTGCACCTGGGAGATTTGGTGCTTCAGGCATGAAATGCCTTTTGCGTTACCATTAAACAATCTTCACTCTCTATCTTTCATGTATCTGGAAAAAATTAATTCAGTGGGAATGATGGAATCACACTATTGCAAAACCTCAGTGAAGCTCTGACAGAACAAAACGTTATTTATTATATATGAGAATGAACATGTGGCACCAGGGACTTAACCAGGAAAGTCAAGCATGAAAGTCCAGTGCTCTATATTAATTTTTAATTATTATTATTTACAAATAAAGCCCATACTTTTACTTATGCCCTCTCCTACTTGATTCCCTCTGCACACTTCCTTCCTCTCTTGTAAACTTCGTTCTATTTACTTTTTATCTTGTTTCGTCTATTCATCAGTTTTGTATCCTTATGTACACACACGGGCAGGGGCAAATCATCTAATATTTGCCCTTTTATTTCTCACTTACTTTGTATAAATTCTCTCTAGTTCCTTCATTTTTGCTGTGAGTGGTAAAATTTCATCTTTTTATAGCTGAATAGTATCCTGTTGTATACATAGCCTCACCTTTACCCGGTGGGCACTTGAGTTTCCTCCATATTTTAGCTATTATAAATAGAACTACCATAAAGCATCAGCAATAAAATAGAGCCAGGGGGCCGGGCAGTGGCGCACTGGGTAAAGCACACATAGCACAATAACACAAGGACTTTGTTCCCCATCTGCAGGGGGTTACTCCACAAGCAGTGAAGCAGGTCTGCAGGTGTCTTTCTCTTTCATTCTCTATCTTCCCCTCCCCTCTCAACTTCTCTCTGTTCTATCAAAAAATAAATAAAAATGGCCACAGGAGTAGTGGATTCGTAGTGCAGGCACCGAGCCCCAATGACAACCCTGGAGGTAATAAATAAATAAAGTCAGAGAGATATTATAGTCATAGAGCATGGGACTTGTACACAACAGTTCCCAAGTTCAATCCATAGTACCACCAGTTTAATCAGTGTTTAGAATAAAGACAATCAAAAAATAAAATATACAATCTAATATATGAATGAACTATTATATCATAGTAGTAGACTATAGAAGTAAAACTTATCTCTTCTTTCTCTCTCCCTCTAACTATAAACAATAAAATAGGGTGATGTAACTTTTCATGTTAATGTTTTCACATTCTTAGGGTAGACACCAGAAATGGGATTAATGATTCATATGGCAGCTCTCTCTAGATTCTCAGGCAGTCTCATATCTTTCTCCAAAATGCTTCCATCAGTCTACATTCCCACCAATTGTCCTTGTTCCTTCTGATGTCATGCATGTGTGTGTTCTCATGGGTGTGAGGCAGCTTCTCATTGTGGTGTTAACTTGCATCTTCCTAATAACTAGTAATGATAAGCATTTTTGCATATGCATACCTGTGTCCTCTTTGGAGAAATGTTTATTCAAATCTTCTACCTAGTTTTTTTTTTGTATGTGTTCTTCCGTACTTCAATATTAACTCTTTTTTTTTATCATTGTATTTGTTAATGTTTATTTATCAAGAGAAAGTATTTCTTATCCAAGTATCTGTGTCATAGTTCAGAATCAATGACAAATTTCCATGAGGTCAACCGAAAAAATCTTTACTTTCTGGAACCATTTTGTACTCTGAAAGATACCTGCCTTCCTCATCTTTTCAAACTCATTCATGGGATGATAATTTCTGTAGAAATCTGCATATGCTTTCTTTCTTTAAGTTTGCCACAGCAAACTTAACAGAAAGCTGCAACACTCAGGGATACAATGAGAGCTCCAACAATAACGGGGAGACGCTTGGCCAGAAGACCACGCATCTGAGGTTTCACCAAAGCACCAGGAGCCATGGTAGTCACCCTCCGCGACATCAATGGCCTTTCAGACTGAAGGAGAAATGGCCCCAATATTAACTCTTTATTGGGGTTACTCATGTGGAAATATTTTATCTTATCCCACTTAGTAGGCTACCTTTTCATTCTGTTTTTATTTTCTTTTGATATGCAAAAATTTTTCAGTGTAAGGTAATCCCAATTGCTTATCTGTGCCTCCATTTGTCTTGCTGTTGGAGTCAAATCACTAAAGACATTGCTAACAGCCGGCCGAACCCCACCTCTACCCCCCAACCCCCGGCAGGGGCAGGGGCAGGGGCAGGGGCAGGATGACAGAACCCTGCGGCCCCTCCCCAGCCTGTTTTGTCCTCCTGTTAGCCGGGCTGCCTCTGGAGGTGGGGGCAGGAAGACACCATGCTGCAAGCTCCGTCCACCCCTGGGGGACTAGCAGCCTACGCCCTGAACCCTGAGACATCCCAATTTTAAGGGTTTTTTAAGTCACAAATTCTATCAACTCAGCTGCGGGAAGAGTGGGCGGTTCCTCCTCCTCCTCTGACTTTCTGTAGTTTTTATATGTTGTAATATTTCTTCAAATAAATCTCCTATCAAGCGCAAAAAAAAAAGTCTCCTATGTACTTATGGTTTATAGTATTACATAGAATTCTTAAATTCACTTTTAATTTATTTGCATAGGGAGCTAGAAAGTAGTCCAGTATCACTCTCTCTTTCTGGTTGCCCAGTTTTACCAACACCATTTGTTGAAGAGACACTCCATTGTATGGTTTTGGATTCCTTGTTATAAGTCAAATATCAATAAGTGTGTCCATGTACTTCTTGGATTTTCAGTTCCAGTTTATTAATCTGTGTGCCTATTTTTATTCCTTCCAGGTTCTCTAGCTTGGTGGCATATAGTTGTTCATAGAAGCCTCGCATGATATGTTGAATTTCTGCAGTGTCTGTTGTGATTTCTCCTCTTTCATTTACTATCCGATTTATTTGGGTCTTCTCCCTTTTTTGTTTTGTGAGTCTGGCTAAAGGTTTGTCGATTTTGTTTACTCTTTCGAAGAACCAACATTTACTTTCATTGATCTTTTGTATGGTTTTCCTATTCTCAATGTTATTTATTTCTGCCCTAACTTTAGTAATTTCTGTCCTTCTGGTTGCTTTAGGATTCCTTTGTTGTTCTTATTCTAGGTCTTTAAGATGTGCAATCAGGCTGTTTATTTGTGCCTTTTCTTGTTTCCTAATGTGTGCTTGTATAGCTATGAACTTCCCTATTAGGACTGCTTTAGCTGTGTCCCAAATATTTTGATAGCTTGTGTCTTCATTTTCATTGAACTCTCGAAACATTTTGATTTCTTCTTTGATTTCCTCTTTGACCCAGAAGTTGTTAAGAAGTGTACTGTTGAGCTTCCACATTTTGGGACTGTTAATAATCTTTTGTTGATTGTTAAGTGTTAGTTTAATTCCACTGTGGTCTGAGAAGATGCTTGGGATGATTTCAGTGCTCTTGAATAGGCTGATGTTGTCTTTGTGGCCTAACATATGGTCTATCCTTGAGAATGATCCATGTGGATTTGAGTAAAATGTGTATTCCAGTTTCTTGGGATGAATGACTCTGAAAATGTCCAATAGTTCTAGTTTGTCTATCTCTTCATTTAGCTCCCTTATGTCTTTACTGATTTTCTGCCTGGATGATCTGTCAAGTTGAGAGAGTGGGGTGTTGAAGTCCCCTACTATGATTGTGTTACTGTTAATATATTGCTGTAGCTCTTTCAATAGAAGTTTGATATATTTAGATGGCTTCTCATTGGGTGCATAGATATTAATAATTGTTGAGTCCTCTTGATTGACTGATCCTCTGAGCATTAAGTAGTGTCCATTCCTATCTTTTTTAATCTTATCTATTTTCAAGTCTATCATGTCAGATATGAGAATAGCTGTTCCTGCCCTTTTTTGTGGGCCATTGGCTTGAATGATAGTTTTCCATCCTTTCACTTTAAGTCTGTGTTTGTCTTGTTGCGTTAGGTGAGTTTCCTGTAGACAACATATTGTTGGGTTGTGTTTTCTGATCCATCTTCCTACTCTGTGTCTTTTAATAGGTGAATTCAGGCCATTGACATTTATTGATATCAAAGATTGAAGATATTTTAACGCCATTCTTGGTAGAGTTTTAGAGTGTTTTGATATATGTCCTATTTGTGGTGGTCTGATTGTTTATAGGAGACTTTTCAGAACTTCTTTCAGGGCAGGCTTGGTGATGGTTACTTCCTTCAACTGTTGCTTGTCTGAGAAGGTTTTGATGCTTCCATCTAGTCTGAATGACAATCTAGCAGGATATAGTATTCTTGGCTGAAAGCCTTTCTCATTGAGCACTTGATAGATATCTTGCCATTCTCTTCTGGCCTGTAGTGTTTGTATGGAGAAGTCTGCTGCTAATCTTATGGGTTTTCCTTTGTAGGTGACTCTTTATTTTTCTCTTGCAGCCTTGAGGATCCTTTCTTTATCCTTATTCCTTTCCAATCTAAGTATGACATGTCTTGGTGTCTTTAGGTCTGGGTTAATTCTGTTTGGGACCCTCTGGGCTTCTTGAATCTTTATGTCTTTGGTGTTGTCTAGACTAGAGAAATTTTCAGCTATTATGGCCTGGAGAACGCTTTCTTCCTCCCCTTCTCTTTCTTCCTCTGGTAAGCCAATAATGCGTATATTGTTTCTTTTGAAGTCATCCCATAGGACTCTGTTGTTGTTTTCAGACTCTCTTAATCTCTTTTTGAGATCTCTTACTTCTTTTTTAGTTGTCTCTAATTCATCCTCAATCTTGCTAATTTTGTCTTCAGCCTCATTGATTTTATTCTCTCTGCCCTCTACTGCTTTCTGGAGTTCATCTATTTCGTTGCCCTGCTCTGATACTGTTTTAACTTGTTCAGCTAGTTGCCTTCTTAGCTCAGCGATTTCAGCTTTCAGCTCTCTAATAACCATGAGATAATTAGAATTTTCTTCCATTTCATTTGTTGTTCCCTGTATTTCTGATTATAATTTTTTCAAATTCTTTACTCACTCCTGTTATTATTTCCTTAGCTAATGTTTGGATGTTGAACTCGTTGTTTTGTGCTTCACCCTCTGGAGGACTTTAGCTGGACTCTTGTCCTGGTTCGAGTCTCCAATATTTTTTCTTGTTGTTTTAACCATTTTATATAAGTTAAGAGATTTTTCAATCCCTGAGTTGGAGTTCAGTGGTGTAAAAGCCTTTTTTTTTTTTCCCCTGTAGGCTATGGGAGCCTGAGGGCTTTTAAACTATCAATAGGCTTCTTAGCTTAATCACTGACTCCTGACCAAGAGATAAAGCAGGGTGTGGAAGAGATAATCCAGTGGTTATGCAAAGAGACTTTCACAGCCCCTCAGCTATGCCACCAAGGTATAGGTCTTCTCCTGAGTTTCCCGGTTAGATCTCTGTACCCTGGTGTCCCTCCCTGTTGCTGCTCCAGATTCTGAGGGTAGTAGCAATGGAGACTCAGAGTTGCACTTGGTGAGTCTCTGGGGAGTCCTTTCCTCCCTTCAGCTGTCCCCTTGTTGGTGGAGCAGACTGGAGGTGGTGTCTCCACTGACAAACTGTTGAACTGTTAGCAGTCACTTAATCTCTCCTTAGGCCCCTCTCTCCTCTCTGTCACCAGCCACGCGTGTTTGTACTCACGGGTGATTTACTGGGTTCCTGTGGTCATTCTAGTCCTGTCTTGTTTCGGTCCAGGTGGTCTCCTTTGGTATTCCTAGTTGATCCGGGAGAGGAGAGGAGAGGAGAGGAGAGGAGAGGAGAGGAGAGGAGAGGAGAGGAGAGGAGAGGAGAGGAGAGGAGAGGAGAGGAGAGGAGAGGAGAGGAGAGGAGAGGAGAGAAAGTGATCTGCTGCTCGTAGCTCAGCCTCCGGAAGTCAAATCCCTATTTTTATTCCTTTACTGTACAATTTCAGCTGCTGTTGCTTTGTAGTTTTAATTCCTGTTCTGCAGAATTCATTTTGCTAGTATTTTGTTGAAAATTATTGACTCTACTATTCATCAGAGATCATTAATTGGTATGTAGTTTTCTTTTTTGTGATATCTTTGACTTCTATATCAAGGCAATGGTAGTCTCATAAAGTATTTTTGAACTCAAGGCCTCATGCTTGTATTTTTCTAAAGTTGTCTATTTCCTCTGGGTTATCAGTGTAGTTGTTCATAGTAGCTTTTTATAATCCTTTGTATACACTATTTTCTTTTTCTTTTTTAAAATCACTTTTTAAAAAACTCTTTTATTTATTATTGAATAGAGACAGAAATAAATTGAGGTGGAGGAGAAGGACACCTACTGCTAAACTTCACCACTCATGAAGCTTTCCCCCTGCAGGTGGAGACCAGGGGTTTGAACCTAGATTCTTGCACACTGTAGTTTGTATGCTTAACCAGGTGCATCACCACCTGAATTCCACTCTTACCTTTTTAAATTCTTTTTTTTTTTCCTCCAGGGTTATCGCTGGGGCTCAGTGCCTACACTATGAATCCATTGCTCCTGTGACTTATTTATTTATTTATTTATTTATTTATTTATTTATTTTATTAGGACAGAGAGAAATTGAGAAGGGAGGGGAAGATAGAGAGGTAGAGAGAAAGATAGACATCTGAAGACCTGTTTCGTGGCTTGTGAAGCACCCCACCCCTCCCCGGCAGATGGGGAGCCTGGGCTCAAACCAGGATCCTTGCACAGGTCCTTGTACAGGTCCTTGTGTTTTGTACTGTGTGCACTTGACCCGATGCACCACTGCCCAGCCCCCCTTTTCATAATTTCTTTCTTCTTCTTTTTTCCTTTTTTTTTAAAATTTTCCTTTTGATAAAGTCAAATGGGGGGGTGTGAGAGAAAGAAAAAAAGAGACACCTGCAGCATTGTTCCACCACTTCTGAAGCTTCCCAACCTGCAGGTGGAGACCAGGAACCTGAACTAGGTCCTGACACAATAGTAGCATGTGCTGTCTATAAGGCATCCCATTTGCCAAGCCCCCTATCCTAACACTTGGTAAATGCCCAAACCTGTAGTGACTCTTGCTTGATTCTAGCAGTCTCTCATATCACCATGAGTCGTCGTCTTCTTCTTCTTCTTCTTCTTCTTCTTCTTCTTCTTCTTCTTCTTCTTCTTCTTCTTCTTCTCCTCCTCCTCCTCCTCCTCCTCCTCCTCCTCCTCCTCCTCCTCCTCCTCCTCCTCCTCCTCCTCCTCCCCCTCTCCTCCCCCCCCCCTCCTCCTTCTTCTTTGCCTCCAGGTTATCACTGGGGCTTGGTGCCTGTACTACAAATCCACTGCTCCTGGAGGCCATTTTTTCCATTTTGTTGCCCTTGTTGTTATTGTTATTGTTGCCATTGATGTTGCTGTTGGATGGGACAGATCTAGAGGAGGGGAAGACTGAGAGGGGGAGAGAAAGATAGACACCTGCAGACCTGCTTCACTGCCCGCCCCTGCAGGTTGGGAGTCATGGGCGCTTAGCCGGCTGCGCTACCTCCCGGCCCCCTACCTTGCGTCTTTTTTTTTTTTTTCTTTTTTGGGGAATTCATGTTTTACATTCAACAGTAAATACAATAGTTTGTACATGCATAACATTCCCCAGTTTCCCATTTAACAGTACAATGCCCACTATGTCATTTATCATCCTTCATGGACCTGTATTCTCCCCACCCACCCACCCACCCCAGAGTCTTTTACTTGGGTGCAATACGCCAATTCCATTTCAGGCTCTACTTGTGTTTTCTTTTCTAATCTTGTTTTTCAACTTCTGCCTGAGAGTGAGATAATCCCATATTCAGCCTTCTGTTTCTGACTTATTTCACTCAACATGATTTTTTCAAGGTCCATCCAAGATCGGCTGAAAACGGTGAAGTCACCATTTTTTACAGCTGAGTAGTATTCCATTGTGTATATAGACCACAACTTGCTCAGCCACTCATCTGTTGTTGGACACCTGGGTTGTTTCCAGGTTTTGGCTATTACAAATTGTGCTGCCAAAAACATATGTGTACACAGATCTTTTTGGATGGATGTGTTGGGTTCCTTAGGATATATCCCCAGGAGAGGAATTGCAGGATCATAGGGTAGGTCCATTTCTAGCCTTCTGAGAGTTCTCCAGATTGTTCTCCACAGAGGTTGGACCAATTGACATTCCCACCAGCAGTGTAGGAGGGTTCCTTTGACCCCACACCCTCTCCAGCATTTGCTGCTGTGACCTTTTCTGATGTATGACATTCTCACAGGAGTGAAGTGATATCTCATTGTTGTCTTGATTTGCATTTCTCTGACAATCAGAGACTTGGACCATTTTTTCATGTGTTTCTCAGCCTTTTGGATCTCTTCTGTGGTGAATATTCTGTCCAAGTCCTCCCCCCATGTTTGGATGGGGTTATTTGTTGTCTTGTTGTTGAGTCTGGCAAGCTCTTTATATATGTTGGTTATTAAACTCTTATCTGACGTATGGCATGTCAAGATCTTCTCCCATTCTGTGAGGGGTCTCTTGGTTTGGGTAGTGGTTTCTTTTGCTGTGCAGAAGCTTTTTAATTTGATGTAGTCCCATAGGTTTATACTTGCCTTAGTCTTGTTTGTAATTGGATTTGTTTCATTGAAGATGTCTTTAAAATTTATGTGGGGGGGGTCGGGCGGTGGCGCAGTGGGTTAAGTGCACGTGGCGCAAAGCACAGGGACCGGCGTAAGGATCCCGGTTCGAGCCCCCGACTCCCCACCTGCAGGGGAGTCACTTCACAGGCGGTGAAGCAGGTCTGCAGGTGTCTGTCTTTCTCTCCCCCTCTCTCTCTGTCTTCCCCTCCTCTCTCCATTTCTCTCTGTCCTATCCAACAACAAAGCAACGTCAACAATGGCAATAATAACCGCAACGAGGCTGCAACAACTAGGGCAACAAAAAGGTGGAAAAATGGCCTCCAGGAGCGGTGGATTCATGTTGCAGGCACTGAGCCCAGCAATAACCCTGGAGGAAAAAAAAAAAAAGATTTATGTGGAAAAGAGTTCTGCCAATAGTTTCCTCTAAGTATTTGATAGTTTGTGGTCTAACATGCAAGTCCTTGATCCACTTGGAATTTACTTTTGTATTTGGTGAAATACAGTGATTCAGTTTCATTCTTCTGCATGTTTCAACCCATTGTTTCCAACACCATTTGTTGAAGAGACTCTGCTTTCCCCATGTAATAGTCTGGGCCCCTTTGTCAAAGATTAGATGTCCATAGGTGTGGGGTATCATGCGTCTTCTATGCCTTGTGCTGTATTATCTTTATAAAGGAGAGCTGTCCAGATAAGCTGATAAGGAAATTAATTTTTTTTATTTATCTTCTAGGTTGTGGGCTAAAAGAACTTATCCAAAACACACACAAAGACACACACACACACAGTCCTTAAACTTTGTGTGGTAAAAAGTTGGACAGTACATCTGAACTGTAGGAGAGACAGGTGAGGCTGTGAGTTGAGAGTGAGGTACGTCTATGGTTACAGTGCATCTAGGGTGATGGTGTAGTGTTCTGTGGATCAAACTCTGGTCTGTAGAGCATCACACCAGCACCAGCAGCACCTGGGAATTTGCAGAAATGGAGAACATCAAGTGCCTCCCCAGACCTACTGAATACCTTGCATTTTACTCAGAGGTGCACTCATTTAACAGCAGTCTTCTACCAAAATTTTCATGGATTATTATTTAATAACCACAACTCTTGTAAAAATGTACCCTCCCAAAATTACCTATTTGATTGATGGTGACCAGGCCAGCAAAATAGCTTACTTAAATAGTGTTTAGCTTTGCCATGTATAATACTCTGGTTTGAACCTGGGCCCCACTGCACTAAAGAAAGCTTTAGTATTGTGGTCTCAGTCTCTCTCTCTCTGTTTCTCTCTCTCTGTTTCTCTCTCTCTCTCTCTCTCTCTCTCTCTCCCTCTCTCTCCCTCTCTCTGTCTCTGTTTCTATCTTAAAAGAGAGAGAGAGAGATGGGGCCAGGTGGTGGCACATCTGATTGAGCGCACATGTTACAATGTTCAAGGACCCAGGTTGGAGTCCCTGGTCCCCACCTGGAGGGGGAAAGTTTATCAAGTGGTGAAGCAGTGCTACAGGTGTCTCTCTCTCCTCCTCTTTATCAAACCCTTCTCTCTTGATTTCTGTCTATCTCTATCCAATAAATAAATAAGGATAATAAAAAATTTTAAAAGAGGGAGGTGGGAGTTTGGCAGTAGCGCAGCAAGTTAAGCACATGTGGCGTGAAGCGCAAGGACCAGAGTAAAGATCCCAGTTCAAGCCCCTGTCTCCCTACCTGTAGGAGAGTCACTTCACAAGCGGTGAAGCAGGGCTGCAGGTCTCTGTCTTTCTCTCCCCCTCTCTGTCTTCCCCTCCTCTCTCCATTTCTCTTTGTCCTAACAACAGCTACATCAATAACAACAACAATAATAACTACAACAACAAAAACAAGGGCAACAAAAGGGAAAATAATAAAAAAATAAAAATAATAACTATGTTTTGGAAGTTTTTTTAAATTAATTTTTTATTTGATAGAGACAGACAGAAATTGAGAGGGGAGGGGGATGTAGAGAGGGAGAGAGAGAGACATCTGCAGCCCTGCTTCACCAGTCATGAAGCCTTCCCCCTGCAGATGGGGACCAGGGGCTTGAACCTGGGTCCTTGTGCACTTCAGTGTGTGCACTTAACCAGGTGTGCCACCGCTTGGCCCCCAATAATAACTATTAAAAAAAAAAGAGGGAAGGAGAGAGAGCAAAGACACAGTGACATTAACCCTGAAAATGAAGACAAAAACTTCTGAGTGAATAGTTTAGCTGGGACAAAAGATGTTAGGGGTAAAAGCAAGGAACAGAGGAACTGAAATAGGAAGAAAAAAGGGGGCCAGGTGATGGTGCACCTGGTTAAGCACACACATTATAGTGTTCAAGGATGCAGGTTCAAGCTCCTGGTCCCCATCTGCAGGGGGAAAGCTGCAAGTGTCTCTCTGTCTCTCTCCCTCTCTATCTCCTCCATTCCTCTCAATATCTCTCTTTCCAATAACAAGTAAGATATTTTTAAAAGATTAAAAAAATAGGAAGGAAAAGCAACCAGCACAAGGACTGAGAAAAACTTGTTGCTTGATCTCCTAAGAACTGTCCATCCGCGGAGGCGGAGCTACGAGCAGCAGATCGCTTTCTCTCCTCTCCTCTCCTCTCCCAGATCAACTAGGAATACCAAAGGAGACCACCCAGACCGAAACAAGACAGGACTAGAATGGCCACAGAAACCCAGTAAATCACCCGTGAGTACAAACACGCGTGGCTGGTGACAGAGAGGAGAGAGGGGCCTAAGGAGAGATTAAGTGACTGCTAACAGTTCGACAGTTTGTCAGTGGAGACACCACCTCCAGTCTGCTCCACCAACAAGGGGACAGCTGAAGGGAGGAAAGGACTCCCCAGAGACTCACCAAGTACAACTCTGAGTCTCCATTGCTACTACCCTCAGAATCTGGAGCAGCAACAGGGAGGGACACCAGGGCACAGAGATCTAACCGGGAAACTCAGGAGAAGACCTATACCTCGGTGGCATAGCTGAAGGGCTGTGAAAGTCTCTTTGCATAACCACTGGATTATCTCTGCCACACCCTGCTTTATCTCTTGGTCAGGAGTCATTGATTAAGCCAAGAAGCCTATTGATAGTTTAAAAGCCCTCAGGCTACCATAGCCTACAGGGGGAAAAAAAAAGGCTTTTACACCACTGAACTCCAACTCAGGGATTGAAAAAACTGTTAACTTATATAAAATGGTTAAAACAACAAGAAAAAATAATGGAGACTCGAACCAGGACAAGAGTCCAGCTAAAAGTCCTCCAGAGGGCGAAGCACAAAACAACGAGTTCAACATCCAAACATTAGCTAAGGAAATAATAACAGGAGTGAGTAAAGAATTTGAAAAAATTGTAATCAGAACTGCAGGAACAACAAATGAGAATATGGAAGAACTGTCCATCCAAGGAAAACGATACATTTATGCATTAGCTTTCCCTGGCTTCACTCCCATTGGTCAAAACTTCCCCCATAATACATTAATAATACACTCTTAAACTACTCACAAGTGAGGACTAAGCAGAACCCTGCAGGCATATCACACGACTCACTGAGGCTAAAATCAAGATGTCTCTGACTTCAATGCTGTCTGATTCCACCACTTAATCCTGCAGGGTACTGGATGCCTCATCTACGGCCAGAAAAGGTGAGGCTGAGAGCTTCTGAAGTACACCCAGAAGTATCTGGTCAAGCTCACACCACAAGTGTGCAACAGATCATGCCAGAGCTAGGATATAAATGAAAACCCTGGGAGTCGGGCTGTAGCGCAGCGGGTTAAGCGCAGGTGGCGCAAAGCACAAGGACCGGAGTAAGGATCCCGGTTCAAACCCCGACTCCCCACCTGCAGGGGAGTCGCTTCACAGGCGGTGAAGCAGGTCTGCAGGTGTCTATCTTTCTCTCCCTCTCTCTGTCTTCCCCCTCCTCTCTCCATTTCTCTCTGTCCTATCCAACAACAACAATAATAACTACAACAAACAACAAGGGCAACAAAAGGGAATAAATAAATAAATAATAAATTTTAAAAAACTACTTTTAAAAAAAATAAAATAAATGAAAACCCTAGGGGAGCACTTTTCAGGGCATGGCATTCTATAACTTTCACTTTTGCTGCAGTGGAGACACTGCAGACCCTGAGGAGTAGATAAACAAGGAAAGGGCAGTAGTGTTATGGTTTTAATAATTCTGTAATGGGTGACTTGTAGTCTTCGTTTAATATTACATCTGTGGTTACTAGCGAAGCACAAATCTTCAGAACTCAAACTACTTGGGAGAAGGAAGTAAGGGACCTGCACCTGCTGAGTCATCTAGGGTGGACGTTTTATCATGAGAGTGATTCTTTCCCACAGAGTCCTTACCATTAAGTTGTTCCCCACTTGATCCTTTCAAAACACTAGAGGTTTCTAAATTAGTCTAGGATCCCATGTGCTTTTCTATTCCTTCTGTTCTTAGACTAACATGATTTCCAGATAAAGTATTCCATTTCGGGGGCCAGGTGGTGGCACACCTGGTTAAGCACACACATTACAGTGCATAAGGACCCAGGTTCAAGCCCTTGGTCCCCACTTGCAGGGGAAAAGTGGTGAAGTAGGGATGCAGGTGTCTGTCTTTTTCCTTATCTCCCCCGTCCTTCTTAATTTCTCTCTGTCTCTACTCAATAATAAATAAATAAATATATGTATATATAATAATAAGTATTCCATTTTCTTCTGTTCCCTTTAGTTACCACCGCTAGTCTTCTGCTACTACTATTTTCTTTTAAATATCTACTGATATCTGTATATAGCAACAATATTGATTTTTGAGTTCAAAGGGACCTTAATTCAATTTCTGCTTCCACCATTTGCTAGTTTTATGAATCTTGCAAGTTACTTTCCTGGTTCATAAAATTTTTGAAAAAATTGTTTTAAAGTCAGAAAATAGCCACGGGCATTGTTGGCTGTCAGAATTCTTATCAAAACACAAATTAGGATCAGTTCACATGATTTGACTCTACTAAGCACCAGGAAACTTCTAAAGCAAATAATAAAGGACAATTACTCCCATACACTTATTCAGTGTGTCCTTGAATCAGGCATTGTTATAAGTGCTGGCAAGAGAGCAGTGAACAAGTCATGCAACAGCCTTATCCCTTAAGACCTACATATTAGTTGTAGAACATCAGACAACACATAAGTAAAGCATTAAAAATAGTAATAAGTGTTATGGAAGAAAAATAGCAGGGAACTGTATTATAAAGGGGAGAGGAAGTGTAGAAAAAAAAAGTATTTTAGCCAAGGTGGTTAGGGAATTTCTCTCTGATCATGAAGGATGAGACTGAGTCAGTCATATGCATTAGTTTCATATCACTACATAACAAATTACCCCCAAACATAGCAACTTAAAGCAACAAATGTGGGGCAGGCAGTGGCACACCTGGTTAAGCACATACATTAACATGTATAAGGACCCAGGTTTGTGTACCTGCTTCCCACCTGCAAAGGGAATGCTTCATGATTTCTATCTGTCCTATCTAATACAAATTTACAAAAATAAATAAACAAAGCAGTGGATTTGTAGTGCTGGCACCGAGGCTTAGTAATAACTCTAGTGGCAAAAATAAAAATGTTGGGGGCGGAGGGTAGATAGCATAATGGTTATGCAAACAGACTCTCACGCCTGAGGCTCCAGTGTCCCAGGTTCAATCCCCCGCACCACCATAAGCCAGAGCTGAACAACTCTGGTTAAAAAAAAAATGTTGGGGCATCGGACGGTAGCACAGCAGGTTAATCACACATGGCACGAAGTGTAAGGACCGACTCAAGGATCCCAGTTTGAGCCCCTGGCTCCCCAGCTGCAGGGGCATCACTTCACAGGTGGTGAAACAGGTCTGTAGGTGTCTATTTTTCTATCCTCCTTCTTAATCTCCCCTCCCCTCTCAATTTTGTTTAGTGTCTCTCATAAAGCTACTCTTCAGTCTACAATCAACTCAAGGCTCTGCTGGGCTTGGAGGGTCAGCTTACAATCTCACCCATAGGGCTGTTAATAGGCTTCAGGTCCTTGCTGGTTGTTTGGCCAGAGACATCAGTTTTTAATTAAAAAAAAAAAAACAGGAAAAGTACAGCAAATTAAACCCAAACTTAGACAAAGAGAAAAAAAGGGAAGATCCAAGTATAAGTCAATAAAATAGAAAAAAAAAGTAGAGAAATCAATGAAAAAAATGCTTCTTTGAAAAAAAAATCAGTAGCTTTTATTAGACAAAAGAGAACACACAAATGATAAATATAAAGCATGAAGTGGCATTTCTTCAGAAGTTGTACATATTAAGAGGGCAATGATGGGTCGTTATGAACAATTTTGTGCTAATAAATACAATTTATGTGAAAATTTTCCTTAAATGACAAAAATGATCAAAGCTCATTCAAGAAATAAAAATCCAAATAGACCTTTAAGTATTTAGAGTAAATAGCACAAATTTAATTGTAATTGACCGTCACACCTAGTTTAGTGAACATATTACAATGCACAAGGACTGGGGTTTGAGCCCCCAGTCACCACCTGCCATGGGAAAGTTTTGTGACTGGTAAAGCGGTGCTGCAGGTGTCTGTCTTTCTCCCTCTCTATCACCCCCTTCTCTCTTGATTTCTGGCTGTCTCTATCCAATAAATTAAGATAATGCAAAAAATAAAATTGTCCTTCTGAGAGACATTAGCAAATTTAATTATCAAGTTACTATATTAATTTTAACATATCATATAACCAAGAGAAGCTTATCCTTGGGGACTAGGTGGTTAAGCACACATGTGTAAGGACCCACACAAGGACTCACTCAGTTCAAGCCCCTGTTGCCCATCTGCAGTGGGTATGCTACATAAGTGGTGAAACTGGTCTGCATGTGTTTCTCTCTCTCCCTCTCTACCTCCCCCTCCTCTCTCAATTTCTCTCTGTCCTATCAAATAAAATTAAAAAGAAAAACAAGAACAAGAATGGGAAGAAGGAAGAAAGAAAAAAAATGGCTGCTGGGAGTGGTGGACTCTTAATGCCAGCACTGATCCCTAGCATCTGGAGGCAAAAAGAGTTTATTCCTCACGCTGGTCCTTGTGCTTTGCACCATGTGTGCTTAACCCACTGCACTACCGCCCGACTCCCAATAGTTTATTCCTATAATGTAAGGTTGGTTTAACATTTGAAAATCAACCAATGTATTTTTTTTTCTCTTCTTTGAAACACAACTGCTTCCAGTTGTCCTTTTTTTTTTTTTACATCTCTCTCTCTCTCTCTTTTTAAATATTTATTTATTAGATAGAGACAGCTAGAAGTGGAGAGTGAAGGGGATGACAGAAGGGGAGAGAGAGAGATAGAGAGAGACACCTGCAGCCCTGCTTCACCACTTGTGAAGCCTTCCCCCTGCAGCTGGGGACCAGGGCTTCAAACCTGGGTTCTTGTGCACTATAGCATGTGCGCTCAACCAGGTGTGCCACCACCCGACCCCCCAACCAATGTATTTTAACATGCAAACTAAAAAAAAAAAAAAAAAAAAGAAAAAACTACTCCTGTGTTTGGGAGATAGTATGATTATGAAAAAAGACTTTCATGCCTGAGGCACTGAAGGTCCCAGATTCAATCCCCAGCACTACCATAAGCCAGAGCTGAGCAGTGCTCTGGTTGAAAAAAAAATTACCTGTAGCCCAGTTGTACAGTGGATAAGACATTGAGTTTGCAAAAGTGAGGTTCTAAATTCAGTTCCTGGTATCACAAGAGCCAAAGTAATGCTCTCATTCTCTTCCTCTCTCTCTCTCCTATTAATAAACACTAAAAAAAATAATACACACACACACACACATATATATATATATATGATAAGGTGGGGGTTATAGATAGCATAACAGCTATGCAAACAGGTTCTCATTCCTGGAATTCCAAGGTCCCAGGTTCAATCCTCCATACCACCATAAGCCAAAGCTGAGCAGTGCTCTGGTGAAAAAAAAATAATAAAACAGATACAAATACTATTTTAATAATAGGTCTAGGTAGTGCCATACCCAGTTGAGCATATACATTACAATACACAAGGACCCAGGTTCAAGCCCCCAGTCCTCACTTAGAAGAGGAAGCTTCATGATTTATAAAGTAATACTTCAGGTGTGTCTCTCCCTTTCTATTTCACCTTCCCATCTCAATTTCTCTCTATCCTATCAAATAAAAATTTTTTAATCAGTTTCCTTATTTAAAAATGAATATTTAATAACACCCAACATCATTTCCTGAACTAAACGTAGAAAGCAACTTCCTCAACCTCCATCAAGAGAAATCTATAACTACTATTATATTAATGGTAAAAAAAAACACCACCAAATTTTATTATTATTATTATCATTTTTAGACTTTTTTTTAAACACCAGAGCACTGCTCAGCTCTGGCTTATGGTGGTGTGGGGGATAAAAACACCGAATTTTAAATGCTTCCTCTCTCAAGTCAGGAAAAAAAAAGGAAAAGAAAAATGGCCTCCAAGAATAGTAGATTCATCTTGCATGCACAAGCCCCAGCAATAACACTGATAAAAGAAAATCTATTGAATTCCCCCATATTAGCAAAAACCATAAATCTAAATATAAAAATATTATCACACAATAACATAACAATATGAAATACTTAGAGATAAATATGACAGATGATTTTAGGGAACCAGGAGATAGCTCATTGGTGGAACAAACCCCTTACAATGCACAAGGCACCTGGTTCAAGCACAGCATTAGAGCATAATAGAATTATAATAGAACTCCATGAATGCTAAAGTTGTGCTATGATGTCTCTCCTCTGTCTCTGTTTCTCCCCTCTTATTTCCCATACCCCTCTGCCTCTTTCTTTAAAAATACAATAAAGATAATGAAAAAAATAAGATTGGGGGAAATATTTTTTCTAAATAAAAGATATACTCAGAATATTTATTCCCAAAATTCATCAATAAGAAAACAAACAAAAAATTTACAAAAGATTTGAACAATTTAAAATATACACATGGCAAGTAAGCACAAACTGCTTAGAATCATAAGCACAAACTGCTTAGAATCATTAGCCATTAAGAAAACGCAAATTCGGCGTAAAGGATCCCAGTTCAAGCCCACAATTCCCCACCTAAAGGGGAGTTGCTTCACAAGTGGTTAAGCAGGTCTGCAGGATCCTTACTCCAGTCCTTGCACTTTGTGCCACCTACGCTTCCTCTTTCATCCTTCCTTCCTTCCTTCCTTCCTTCCTTCCTTCCTTCCATCCTTCCTTTCTTCCCTCCTTACTTCTTTCCTTCCTTCCTTCCTTCCTTCCTTCCTTCCTTCCTTCCTTCCTTCCTTCCTTCCTTCCTTTTCTCCATTGTATTGGATAAGACAAAGAGAAATTGCGAAAAGAGGGGGAGATAGAAAGGGAGAGAGATAGACACCTGCATACCTTCTTCACTGTCCCTGAAGCTTTCCCTGCAGGTGGGGAACTGGGGACTTGAACCTGGATCTTTGCGTAGGTTCTTGCACTTCATAATATGTGTGCTTAACTGGGTGCGGCACTGCCCTCCCTCCCACTAGGACCTAAACCCCCCCCCCACCAACCAGAGTCCTTTTTTTAAAAAAAAAAAAAAATATATATATATATATATATGTCTTTTTTTTAAAATTATCTTTACTTATTTATTGGATAGAGACAACCAGAAATTGAGTGGAAGGAAGAGATAGAAAGGGAAAGACAGAGAGATACCTGCAACACTGTTTCACCACTCGTGAAGTTTTCCCCCTGCAGGAAGGGACCAGAGGTTGGACCTTGGGTCCTTGAGCTTTGTAACATGTGCACTCAACCAAGTGCACCACCACCCAGCCCCTTTGTTTATTTCTTTATTATTATATAGATAGAAACAGAGAGAAATTGAGAGGGGTAGGGGAGATAGAGAGGAAGAGACATAGAAAGACACGTGCAGCCTTGTTTTACCACTTGTGAAGCTTGCCCCCTGCAGGTGGGGACCAGGAGCTTGAACCTGGGTCTTTCCACACTGTAATGTGAGTGCTTAACCAGGTGCACCACTGCCAGGCCCCCACCCCCAGAGTCCTTTATTTTATTACAATATACCAAACCCAGTCCAAGTTCTGCTTTGTGTTTTTCCTTCTGTTCTTTTTTTTAATGTTAATAACTGCCATTAAAAACTTTATTTATTTAATTTGATAGAACAGAGAGAAATTCAAAGGAAAGGGGGAGATAGAGAGGAAGACAGACTGAAAGTCACCTGCAACCCTGCTTCACCATCACTTGTGAGGTTTTACCCCTGTAGGTGGGGACCAGGGCTTAGAGCAGGGTCCTTGAGCATTATAATGTGTGTGCTGAACCATGTACACCAATGCCTGGTGGCCCCTATAAACTTTATATACATCCTTTAGCTAAGTTTACAAATTAGCTAAAAAAATATGTATATATACACATATATATATACATATACTTTTTATATAATATATATATTATAAATAAGACAGTCTATATATAAAGTGTATGTCTTAGTTGTGGTATAATTGACATACAATAAACTATACAACGGCAGGTTTCCATAGTGTAGTGGTTATCACGTTCGCCTGACAATAAATTGTACAATAAGATGTTTTTCAACTTGGGTCCAGAGGTAAAAACTTCACTTATGGTAATGTTACCTGGGCCAATTAAAGGCATATAACCAATCTCGAGGAGAACAGGAAAGTACATACTCATCACATGCCTGGAAGGAGATATTTGAATGCCTGCATCCATTCCCAGTGACTACCATTCTCAGCAGTAAATATGCTTTTTTTTTTTAATAAATAGAATACTTGTCCCAATTGTTACATAATACAATTATGTATTATAGTTCTGCAGAACTACCTAGTGCAGTAGACTCGGCAACCTTTACTCCAAAGTCCTAGGAAGATTATTAGGCTGTTTATCATATAATCATGAGGAACAAGAGTTAAATCAAATTGGCTAAGAAACCTACACCTTTTCCAACTTATTCTAAAATTAGTGCTTCTTAGAATCTAAGAAAAGCAATGCAATTAGAGGTGGAGGAAACAAACTCTTAGGTCTAGTTCTTCTCTTCTAGTTGATTAAATGTAAATTATAGAAGACAGATGGAGGCTTAGGACTTTCTGAATGATAAATCCCTTTTCCTGCATATATTCTCTGCATGGCCAGGAAATTCTTCCCCATGTAAAACTGAATTTTTAAAAGAACCTTTAAAAAATATTTTATTTATTTATTTATTTATTTATTTATTTACTTATTTATGAAAAAGATAGGAGGAGAGAGAGAAATCACCAGACATCACTCTGACACATGTGCTGCTGAGGATTGAACTCAGGACCTTGTGCTTAAGAGTCCAGTGCTTTATCTATTGCACCACCTCCCAGACCACAAGTTTCTTTATTATTATTATTTATTCATTTACATGAGATAAAAGAGAGAAGCAAGACTCAGAGCATCACTCTGGCACATGGGATACTGAGAATCAAACTCGGGACCTCCAGATTTTAAATCCATTGATCTAGCCACTGTGTCACTGTCCAGCCCACACACTATTAAGTTAAATTCAGTTTTTCATTCTGTTCTTATCAGTTATTTTGATCAACAGGACAGAAATAATAAAGGATAAACGTGGTGCAAAGCACAAGAACCGGCATAAGGATCCCAGTTCGAGCCCCTGGCTCCCCACCTGCAAGGGAATCTCTTCACAAGCGGTAAAGCAGGTCTGCAGGTGTCTGTCTTCCCCTCCTCTCTCCATTTCTCTCTGTCCTATCCAACAACAGTGACATCAATAACGATGACAATAATAACTACAACAATAAAACAACAAGGGCAACAAAAGGGGATAAATAAAAATTTTTTTAAAATTAAAAAGAAAGAATAAAGGAAAAAGTCTATAATACAATGAAAAGTTAATAATGTACAAAAAACTTACACATCAACGTGAAGAAATTAAATACGAGGCCGGGCGGTAGCACAGCAGGTTAAGTGAACATGGCACAAAGCGCAAGGACCGGCTCAAGGATCCGGGTTCCAGCCCCCTGCTCCCCACCTATAGGGAGGTCACCTCACAAGCGGTGAAGCAGGTCTGCAGGTGTGTATCTTTCTCTCCTCGCTCTGCCCGCCCTTCCCCTCTCCGTTTCTCTCTGTCCTACCCAACAACAAGGACAGCAATAACAACAACAATAACAACAACAAGAGCAACAAAAAGGAAAAAAACAGCTTCTACTTGCAGTAGATTTGTAGTGCAGGCACAGAGTCCCAGCAATAACCCTGGAGGCAAAAAAAAAAAAAAAGAAAAAAAGAGAGAAAGAAATTAAATATTTTTTCTAGTATCATAGCAGGTTTTTCTTCAGAAGAACATGTAGAAATGCTGTCTGCTATGTTTTCTTTTAATTTTTTTTTAAATTTATTTATTTATTTATTAATAAGAAACATAGGAGGAGAGAGAAAGAGCCAGACATCACTCTGGTACATGTGCTGCCGGGGATTGAACTCAGGACCTCATGCTTGAGAGTCCGATGCTTTATCCACTGCGCCACCTCCCGGACCACTAAATTTATTTCTTTATTGGGGAATTAATGTTTTGTTTGTTTTGTTATTTATTTTTATTTTTTAATTTATTTCTTTATTGGGGAATTAATGTTTTATATTCAACAGTAAATACAATAGTTTGTACATGCATAACATTTCCCAGTTTCCCATTTAACAATACAACCCCCACTATGTCATCTATCTAAAAATTTTTAAATTATCTTTATTTTATTTACTGTATAGAAACAGCCAGAAATTGAGAGGGAAGGGGGTGATAGAGGAGAGACAGAGACACCTGCAACACTGTTTCACCTCTTGCAAAGCACTCCTCCTGCAGGTGGGGACTGGGGGCTCAAACCTGGGATCTTGTGCACTGTGACATGTGTGCTCAACCAGGTGCACCACCACCTGGCCCCTTCTGTGATTTTTTTAAAGTATTTTTAAAGATATTTTTTATTGTCCCAACATTATTGATGAGACTTGGTGTCAGCACAATGAATCCACCACTCCCAAATGGCCTTTTTTTTAATTGCCCCCCCTTTTCTATTTTACTTGATAGGACAGAAAGAAATTGAGAGAGAAGGGGAAGGTAGAGAGGAAGAGAAAGATAGATGACTGCAGACCTGCTTCATTGCTTATGAAGCTTCTCTACTACATGTGAGGACCTGAGGCTAAAACCAAGGTCCTTGCACATGGTAGTGGGCATTCTCAAGAGGGAGTTACCGCCTGCCCCTAACTTAGGTACTTCTAAGAGAAGAAAACAAAAACATGCACAATTCCTTTTTTTGTGTGTGTGGGTGTGTGATATTTCAGTTGATTCATTCAATTTGTGTGAAGCAACCATGCCACATCCCTCTTGCTTTTCTTTTTTTTTCATATTTATTTATTTATTTAAGATTTTATTTATTAGAAAGATAGGAGGAGAGAAAGAACCAGACATCACTCTGGTACATGTGCTGCCGAGGATTGAACTCAGGACCACATGCAGAGTCCAATGCTTTTCTCCACTGCACTACCTCCTGGACTTTTTAAAATTTATTTATAAAAAGGAAACACTGACAAAACCATAGGATAAGAGGGGTATAACGCCACACAATTGCCACCACCAGAACTTCATATCCCATCCCCTCCCCTGATAGCTTTCCTGTTCTTTAACCCTCTGAGAGTATGGACCCAAAGTCACTGGACAACATACTCTATGCTACATACCTGAGGAAAATGGGTCCTGATATTGGGTCAGCTTGGAATGTTCCTACTCATGACCACAGAATGTGAGCTCAGATCTACAGGGATGCAGAAGTCACATAGGCTCCTAAGCTGAATATGAGCCCCAGATCACATCAAATTGATGGGGTTTACAGTCAACACTTTTCCCATATTAGGAAGCTACTCTCTTCCCTGATCCAGCTTTCTGGTCCTTTTCCCAGCCATGACATCATCTCCCCAGACAATAACTTGGATCCACTTGCATTTCAGATTTCAGGCTCAGGGAAAAAAAAAAAAAACTAGTATAGCCACAGGCCCTTTGGAATATAACTAAAATATGCCTACTAGCTATCTACAAAACATGCACAATTCTATCACTGCACACTAAACATTGTTGTAGCAATTGACTATTGCTGTACAAACACAGATGACATGTTTGTTAATGCTAGTCATTTTTATTTTTAAAAAACATTTTGTAATTTTCACCTGAAATGGGATATCATGGATATTTTTATTTAAATTAACTTTTTGAATAATAAATTATTTTCCTTCATTTTATGTTATTTAAATTTTTATTATCTTTATTTATTTATAGATAGAGAGGGGAGGGGGGATAGAGAGAGTCAGAAATTGAGAAGGAAGGGGGAGGAGACAAAGAGGAAGAGAGGCAGAGAGACACCTGCTGCACTGCTTCACCACTCACAAAGCTTTCCCCCTGTAAGTGGAGACTGTGGACTCAAACCCAGGTCACTGCAGATTACAACATGTATGCACAACCAGTGTGCCACCACCCAGCCCCCACTTTACATGTTTATTAAAGGAAAACAAAGATTTTAATTAAAATGATCTAAGGAAGTCACAAAACGTACATATAATAAACATGTGAGTGGAGGGAAAAGTAACCTATTATTGAAGAGTCAGACTTGAGAGCCAAACAGATCTCTCAGTACTGCTGTGGGACATCACTCAGTCCTGCAGATAATGACCCTAGTACACTGGGAAAATCAACTAGGTACCAATGCTGTGGAGACTGTCAGTTAATAGGATCATCTCCATATAAGAGAGGACAGGACAGACAGTTCTCACCGTCACAGCAGGCTGTGTTCCTGGAGAAGGTACTCCTGGGCAAGTCTGATCTCACAGAAACAATGTTACCTAAGGGCTTACTTACTCTTTTTTATACTTAAGATTTATTTCTTTAACAGTGATAGAGAAAGGAGGAAAAAGAACTAGATCTACACTCTAATATGTGGCATGCAAGGGGTAGAACTCAGGATGACATGCCTGAAAGTATAATGTTTTGAGGTTTTTTTTTTTAGACTATTTTTATTTTATTTTATTTTTATTACTGAAAAGAGACAGAAATTGAGAAGGGTTAGGGAGATAGAGAAGGAAAGAGAGTGGGGGTAGATAGCATAATGGTTATGCAAAGAGATTCCCATGCCTGAGGCTTCAAAGTCCCACGTTCAGTGCCCCACACCACGATAAACCAGAGCTACGCAGTGCTGTGGTGAAAAAAAAATAATAGGGATAGAGACAGAGAAACATCTGCAGCCCTGCTTCACCACTTGTGAAGCTTTCCTCCATGCAACAGGGACTAGGGGCTTAAAGGTGGGTCTTTTTAAAAAAATATTTATTTATTTATTCCCTTTTGTTGCCCTTGTTGTTTTTATTGTTGTAGTTACTGTTGATGCCGTCGTTGTTGGATAGGACAGAGAGAAATGGAGAGAGGAGGGGAAGACAGAGAAGGGGAGAGAAAGATAGACACCTGCAGACCTGCTTCACCGCCTGTGAAGTGACTCCCCTGCAGGTGGGGAGCCGGGGGCTCGAACGGGGATCCTTATGCCAGTCCTTGCACTTCATGCCATGTGTGCTTAACCCTCTGTGCTACTGCCCGACTCCCATTAAAGGTGGGTCTTTATGCACTGTAATGTGCACTTAACCAGGTGCACCACCACTTGGTCCTCTGAAAGTATAATGTCTTATGTACCGGGTCACCTCCTGGACTGCCTTTGGATTTCATCTTTTTTTTTCTGATAAATTCTTTTTAATTATTATTATTGAGGGCATTGATGAATTATAATACAGCTGTTGACACAAAAGTACAATCTCTCATCTCCTGGTGATAAGTGTCTGAAAAACACAATCACCCCCAACTTAGGTCATTTTCTACTACCATGCGTCAGCACCTCAAAGACCACCCTGCCTCCAGCCCTCTCCCTTCCTCTCCTTCCCCAGAGTCTTTTGCTTTCGTGCAGTACACCACACACAGTCCAAATTTTACTTTGTATTTCTTTTTTTGTCCTTGTTTCTTAAGTTTGACCTATGAATGAGATCATTTGGTATTTATCCTTCTCATTTGTATTTATCTCACTTAACATGATTACTTCAAGTTCCATCCAAGGTGAGCCTAAGGAGCTGACCTAATTTTTAACAGATGAGTGGTATTCCAATTGATGTATATACCTCACAGCTTTCTTAGCCACTCATATGTTGCTGGGCATCAAAGTTAGTTCCAAGTTTGAGCTATTAGAAATTGTGCTGTGGGGCTGGGTAGTGGCACATGTAGTTAAGCACACACATTACAATGCTCCAGGACCCAGGTTCAAGCCCCCAGTCCTCACCTGTAGGGGGAAAGCTTCACAAATAGTGAAGCAGTGTTGCTGGTGTCTCTCTGCCTCTCTCTCTCTCTCTGTCACCCTTCCCTCTCAATTTCTGGCTGTCTCTATCCAATAAATAAATAAAGATAATAAAACCATTAAAAAAGAAAAGCAATTGTGCTGCTATTGGACATAGGTGTATATAAGTCCATCCAGATGGCTGTATTTACTTCCTTTGGCTATATCCCTGGGAGAGGAATTGCCGGGTCAGAGGGTAGGTCTACTTGTTGAGTTCTGAGAAGTTTCCAGACTTGTTTTCTTAGTTCTTTTTTTTAAATTATTATATAAATATAATATTCAAATCAAAGTATAAATTAAATCATTTGGACACCACCCAATAGTAAGCTTTGAAAATGTAAATTCAGATCATAAGAAAATGGACTATATAAATTTTCAAGTAACTTGAATTGTTTGAGAAATTCTCAGGAAAAGAGATTTGTTTGGGAATGGAAAGTGTGGGAGGAAAGGGCTGAGAAAGAGAAGAAAGGAGCTACAGACAAAATGTGGCAGTTGGGGTGGGGATGGGAAATGTAGGTTTCAGAGGCTAGTATGTAGGCACTACCTGGCCTCTTCTCAAAACAGTATTTATCTAAGAGAAATCACTGAGGAGTGCTATTTTAATTTTTTAGAGAAAGACTGAGAGGCAGAGAGAGAGAGAGAGAAGGAGAGAAAACATAGCATGAAGCTTCCTTCAGTGCAGTGGGAGCCAGGCTCCAATGAGCACTAAATGATCTAGTTCACTGGCCAGGTGTCCAACAACAGATGAGTGGCTGAGCACGGTTGTGGTCTATATACACAATGAAATACTACCCAGCTATTAAAAATTGTGATTTCACTTTCAACTCATCTTGGATGGAGCTTGAAGAAATTAAGCTGAGTTAAGTGAGATAATCCAGAAAGAGAAGGATGAATATACGATGATCTCACTTATAGGCAGAAGTTGAAAAATAAGAACAGAAGGGAAAACACAAAGCAGAACTTGAACTGGAGTTTGTGTATTGCACCAAAGTAAAAGATTCTGGAGTGGGGGTGGGGAGGAGGCAAGGATTCAGGTCCTGGAACATGATAGCATGGGGGGTTAAATGTAGAAACTGAAAAATGTTACACATGTACAAACTACCAAATTTTCTGTCGACTGTAAACCATTAATCCCCCAATAAAGAAAAAAAAATGGGGGTGGAGGTAGATTGCACATGGTAAAGTTTGTACTCTACCAGATATCCCACCTTCTGGTCCCTTGGTAGTTTTATTTTTTAAACACATTTTTAAGTCACCAAAATGATACTTGATTATTTCAGACAAAAAACAATGTGATAAAGCACAAAATCATTTTTAATGATCATTTAAATCCCATCAACCTAAAGAGTAATATGGGTAATATTTTTCAATGTGGCTGGGGCCCTAAACTGGGGGTCCTGAGATTCCCAAACAGACACGATGGGCCTAGAATTTGAAAAAATCCCTCTCTGCATTGTTACCGGTCATTTCTATCAGGAGCAACAAAATAGACCCCTTTGTGGGCCCCCATAGGACCTTGCCCTCAACTTGAATCAACAACGGAAGAGAATGTCCCATCCTCCGAAGGGAGGATGGACAACATACTCTATGCTACACCTGAGGAAGATGGGTTGATACTGGGGCAGCATGGAATGTCCCTACTCATGACCACAGAATGTGAGCTCAGATCTACAGGGATTCAGAGCTCACACAGGCTCCTAAGCTAATTATGGGCCCCAGATCACATCAAATCAATGGGGTTCACAGTCAACAATACTTATACCCCTTTGCCATATTAGGGAGCTACTCTCTTCCTTGATCCAGCTTTCTGGTCCTTTTACCAGCCATGACATCATCCACCCAGACAATAATTAGGATTCACCTGAATATCAGATTTCAGGCTCAGGCAAAAAAACAAATAAAAAAAAACACTAGTATAGCTACAGGCCCTTTCCCAGAGCCCTTCCCCACTAAGGAAAGAGAGAGACAGGCTGGGAGTATGGATCAACCTGCCAATGCCCATGTTCAGCAGGGAAGCAATTACAGAAGCCAGACCTTCCACCTTCTGCATCCCACAATGATCTTGGGTCCATAATCCCAGAGGGTTAAAGAATAGGAAAGATATAAGGGGAGGGGATGGAATACGGAGGTCTGGTGGTGGAAATTGTGCGAAGTTGTACGCCACTTATCCTATTGTTTTGTCAATGTTTCCTTTTTATAAATAAAAATTTTAAATATATATATTTATTTTTTCAGTGTATACCTTTGTCTTTTTCTAATATAGATAAAAAAAAAAAAAAGATCATATTTGCCCGAGTGACTTGCTCTACCTCCTCTTTACCCAACACTATATTTTGAATATGGTTTCAGGTCCATGACTGTGTGTGTGTGTGTGTGTGTGTGTGTGTGTATGTGTGTGTGATGTAGTTGTCTATTAATTTATCACTTGGATTACAGTATTTAACTAACCCTCCTTTACCAGGTATTTGGTTTTTTTTTCTTCTTGTTATTAACTTTCTAGTAACACTCAGAACTATACACACACATCTTCGTACATATGTTCTTTTATTTTTCCCAGGATAAATTCCCAGAAGTGAGATTACTGTGCCAAAAACCAAGCATTTCAGGGACCCTTTGTTGCTGGGGACTCAGACTCCCAGAAGCTGGCTCAGTTATTTTAAGCACTACGAAAGTTAATCTCTGTATGCAAACTTTCCGAAGAGCAAGCAGAAGTTTCCCAGGAAAAAAGCAAGAGAGAAAAGAGGTAATGGAATTAATTGCAAAACATAGATCACTCACCTGGGAGGATGCCTTATCTGCCATGTGTAGGATTGGGTTCAAACCTCTGACCCCCACTATATTGGAAGAAACTTCCATTCTCCCTCTCACCGCACCCTCTTCCTCCCTCTATCTGAAAAAGTTGGCCCAGAGAGGTGAAGCCATGAGGTACCCAGACGCTCAGTTCTGGGGGTGGGTTTTCCCTCTCTGGCCCCTCCCTTCCTCTTGTGAGTGGTTAATTCAATTATACAAAGAATCACTTCAATTATACAAGAATCACTTCTGATTCATTAGTTCAGCTTGGGTGATATTGAGTCGGCACCTTTGTGTCAGGGCTCTGTCAGGTGACTTTTACATCAACTAGCATCTTTCTTTACATATTATTAATATTAATATTATTATTACTATTATTATTATTATTACCAGACCACTGCTTAGCTCTGATTTGTGGTGGTGCTGGGAATTGAATGTGGGACTAAAGACCCTCAGAAATGAAAGCCTTTTTGCATAACCATTATACTATCTCCCCAGCCTTCTGAACTAGCATTTTACATCTTAATCTTGTCCCTCCATTGCTGCCATATGGCTCTCTCCGTCCCTTTTGTTAACATTTCTAACTCACATTGTAAATTATCTTTCTGAAAGGGTGTACACTTCTACTAATAAAGGATAAAAGGGGGTTGGGTAGTGTCACACATATTTGAGCGTACGTTACAATGTGCAAGGACCCAAGTTCAAGCCCCTACTCCCCACCTGCAGGGGGAACGCTTCAGAGTGGTGAAGCAGTGCTGCAGGTGTCTCTTTTTCTCTCCCTTCTCTATCTCTCCCTCCTTAATTTCTGGCTGTCTCTATCCAATAAAAACAAATAAGATAATAAAACATTTTAAATAAAAGTTATAAGTATCTATACCTATAATATCCTTTTAGTCCTGTGTATCGTTTTGTCAGTGTTGTTATTTTCCCTAAGGGTTAAACTTTGAAGGAGCGAGTTGTTTGGGTAATAGGCAAACATGAAATGTCAAAAGAATCCTGTAATTTTTCAAGTACTCCCCTACCTTAATACTTTTCTTTTCCTTATTTTTTTTTGTCTCTCTCTCTTTCCTTCTTTTATTCTCTTTCTTCCTTTTTTCTTTGTCTCCAGGGTTATTGCTGGGGCTTGGTACCTGTACTACACAAATCCACTGCTCCTGGAGGCCATTTTTATTATTATTTTTTTTTAATAGGATAGGACAGAGGTGAATTGAGAGAGGAGGAGAAGGTGGGGTGGGGCACGTGAAAGATAGACACCTACAGACCTGCTTCATCGATTGCGAAGCGACCCCCCTGCAGGTGGGGAGCCAGGGCTCCAACCGGGATCCTTGTGTGGATCCTTGAGCTTTGTACTATGTGCATTTAACCAGGTGCACCACTGCCTGGTCCCCCTCTAATACTTTTCCAGTTTGAAACTCTGGCCTGGCCATTTTCATCCTTAACTCACATTGCAAACTCTGCTAGCTATACTTCTTTTTATATATTTGAGTTCTGGTTCATACTTTCTTACCAGTAAATACATTCCTTTGAGATAAAAAACTTCACTTTATGTCAAGGTTTGACCATATCATCTAGTTACAGGGTCATCTTGACATCGAAGATTTTGAAATTTCAGAGCCAAGCTTGTTAGAAAATGAACTGGGGGGCCAGGAGGTGGCGCATCTGGTTAAATGCTCATATAACAGTGCACAAGGACCCAGGTTCAAGTCCCTGGTCCCCACCTGCATAGGGGAAACTTCACAAGTGGTAAAGCAGGGCTGCAGGGGTCTCTCTGTTTTTCTGTCTCTCTGCCTCTCTATCTCCTCCTCCCTGCAATTTCTCTCTTTCTCTATCCAATAATATATAAATAAAAATATTTTTTAAAAATAAATAAAATGAATTGGGACCAGGCGAAGTAGCTCATTTGGATAGTCCATTGCTTTACTATGTGCACCATCCAGGTTCACGCCAGCCCCCCACAGCACTGAAGGAAGGTTCCGTGCTGTGGTCTTAAATGGTCTGCTCTCCACCCTGCTCCCATCCTTCTGTATCATCTGAAAAGGTCAGCTTGTACCCCAGAGACTCCGAGATGATGAAATATGAAAAGAAAATGAATTGTTTAGTACAGTCTCCCGTGTAGGTTTGCTAGTGACTGAAATAACACCACATTGAAGCAGAACCTAAGAACTAATTGTACATTCCTACACCTCCTTCTCAGATTCTTTCTCCTTGTCTCTCAGTCTCAGCCCAAGCTCCACCTCCAATTCCTCCTCCACTTAACCAAATATTAAGATGCCTTTGTTTGCTTTATTTTAAAGGGACACCATTCTAAAGTCTACCACGGTCCCATTCTTTGTTTTTCCCACTCCTCTTTTGCTCCAAGATTGAGGATCACATCCTCTACCTTCCTAAAAATTTCAATCCCTGGTCCAGGTCATTTGACAGATTTGCACAATGGCTCTTTGCCCAGTAATCCTGCAGTTTTAACTTTCTCATTAAGGAGATCTGGGTGGTAACAAACCCAGTAGAGTGCACATATTAAAATGCTCAAGTACACAGGTTCAAGCCCCCCGCTCACACCTGTGTTGAGTGGGGGGAATTCATAAATTGTGAAGCAGTGCTGCAGGTGTCTCTTCCTCTCTCTCTCTCTTTCTCTCTTTCTCTCTCTTCCCTTTTAATTTATCTGTCTCAATCATAAAGAAAGAAAGAAAGAAAGAAAGAAAGAAAGAAAGAAAGAAAGAAAGAAAGAAAGAAAATATTAAAGGGGGTGGTAGGCGGCAATCTTGCTTCATTTTATGAAGAGACAGATGGGAAGAGTGTGGTCCACGGGGGTAAAATGCAGAGCTACCGGGTATTGAATGCTTGTCTATGTTACTTTGGTCATCTAAGTTCCTCTTGCTGCCAGCGTCCATACTTAGGATAACGAAAGAAACTACACGAATCTTTGCACTTGGACATATAAACATTCAATAAACTTTGCCCCGGTAATTCACAACCACGAGACCTGGCTTTTAACCCTCCTAAATTGGGAAGAGTCACGGGGATGGGGTGGGGGTGGGGTGGAGACTGTCTCCTGAAGAAAAAACTGAGTCCAAGCTCAGTAACCAAGCCAGTAACCAAGCCAGTCTTTAACCACGCATTGCACAAACTACATTCTCATCTAGATACAGGAATTTGTTTTCTGGGTTCCACCTTCCACCACTGCGCCAGAGTTTTCCCAGTTCACCTGCATTCAGCATAAACGTGATCTCCCATGCTTTTCTTTACTTAGTCTAAGAAGATAATTAACTGTCCTATTTTTACCAAAACATACAAAGAGTCACACAGTCTAAAGTCTATGGTTCAGACAAAATCATTTACTAAACCCTCTGCAGGGCAAAGGCAAAAGGCAGAGAAGTCATCGATGAGGCAACTTCGGTGCCTTTCCACCCCCCCCCCCCCCCCCCCGCGCAGGTCTGGCGGGAGAGCTGCTCGTGGCCCCGCCCCTCCGCCCCAAGCCCCGCCCCGTCGCCGACGTCAGTTGTTATGTCTCGGCTCCGGCCGCAGCTGCTCTTCTGCTCCCGAGGCTCCAGCGGCGGCGGCCTCGTCCTGTGGCGGGGTATTGAGGCCGGCGGCCGGGCTTCACGCCGCCCCTCAGAGCCGGGCGAGCCGGGCGAGCTGAGCGGGATCTGCGTGGCCTCGGGGCATCCAGAGAACCACCCCGGGGTGCCGCCTCGGGCCCAATTTTCTTTATTTTTCTTCCGGGACTCGCTCCCCGCGCCCCTCATTTCCTCCCGCCGAGCCCGCGACGCCCCTTCCCGGGCCCGACCGCGGCGCCCGCCCGCCGTAAAGGCGCCGCCCTCTGGCCCGAGCGAACCTGGAGCCGCCGCCTGAGCCGCGCCCGCCGCGCTTCTCGCGGAACCCGGGAGGCCGGCAGGGCCTGGGGCCTGAGCGTTCGGTGCGGCGCTGCGGCGGCCGCTCCTCCCCGCACTGGGCCCCGGGCCTGGACGGCCCGAGCGCCGAGCCCTCCTGACCCGCGGCCGCCGGAGCCAGGCTGCTCCCCGGCCCGCCCCAACCGCCTCCCGGCCGCGCCGCCCCGCGGGCCCCGGCCTGCAGTCCGCCGCCCCTCTTCCTTGGATCTGAATCATTATTTTTATTTTGGGGGTGGGAGGGTTCCCTGCAAGCCGACCCGCCCCACCGCCGTGAGAGCCCCGAATTTGGGAAACGTTCCTCGTTTTTGTTTTTTTTCCGCCCGAGGGTTCCCTCCGCGCCTCTTGACTGGAGGTTTGAGGATTTTTTTCACCTCCTCCTCACCTCTCGACTGGAAGGCCATTGCCCCCCGCCGCCCGGCCGTCTCCCCCCCTCCCGCGCCAGCCCCCCGGCCCCCGGTCCTGCTGCCCCCCGGGCCGGCCGGGCATGGCCCGACGCTGAGGGCGGCCCCGCGGCCATCGCGCCACTCGCGCTGCCCTGCGCCCTCCGCGCCTCGGGTTTCCCGGCTCTGGACACACCGAAGACGCGAGGGAAGATGTGGCTGAAGCTTTTTTTCTTGCTCCTCTATTTTCTGGTCCTGTTCGTCCTGGCCAGGTTTTTCGAGGCCATTGTGTGGTATGAGACGGGCATCTTCGCCACCCAGTTGGTGGACCCGGTGGCACTGAGCTTCAAGAAGCTGAAGACCATCCTGGAGTGTCGCGGCCTCGGCTACTCGGGGCTGCCCGAGAAGAAGGATGTCCGCGAGCTGGTGGAGAAGTCAGGTGAGTGCCGGTGGAGATGTCTGTGTCTATGAGTGTCCATGAGTCTTGTCTGTCTGTATAATGTGTGTCTGGCTGTGTGTGTGTGTATCTACATAGCGTGTGTCTTTATATCTGTGTTGTATATCTATGTGTGTCTATATCTTATCTGTATGCATGTATATGTGAGTGTGTCAGTGTTGAGAAGGGAGCTGGGTTGGTGTCTTTTTTTTTTTTATTTCATTATTGGGGCATTGATGGTTTACAGGCGACAGTAAAATACAATAGTTTGTACATGCGTAGCATTTCCTAGTTTTCCCACATAACAATACAACCCCCTCTAGGTCTTTCCTCTTTTGCCATCATATTCCAGGATCTGGAACCCCCACCCCAGAGTCTTTTCCTTTGATGCAATACACTAGGTGTAAGTCTGTTTCAAAGTCACGTTCAAATAACAGTCTAAAAAGTACTGCTTCATAACATTGGGTTTCTAAACCCTTTTTCTTAAAATTCAGCCACTTAAACTGAAAAATATCTGTCAATTGAGATTCGTAAGGGTATAAAGGGAAAGGAAAAAAAAAAAAGCCCAAAACATAGTCTGTAGAGAGCAGTTTTTGTCAGAATAGTCATGGCAGTTGATCGAGAGGGGGAAAAATATTAAGAGGACTTAATATCAAAGAGGCATTTTAGGCCCAAGACTGAAATAATGAGTTCATAGATGGAGTGTGCACTGTACAACATAAGCTTTTCAGACTTTTCAGTTTTGCAAATAAGTAATGCAAATAAATAATGTTTTGTGAGAGTGCTTTCAGATTTTAAAACAATAACAGTGTATCTTCGATCTGCTTTTTTCATCTTCTGGGTCACAGACTTTGTTGTAGCAATACTGATAAGTTGAGAAATAAAATTGAAATAGTGCTATAGAATATTTAGCATTTTAGAGTGTACTTTCATGAGTTGTTGGTTTGGGGGTAAGCTGGGAGAGAAATATGGCTAATCTTGGTGTATTGCACCAAAGTAAAAGACTCTGGGCTGGGTGGGGGGAGAGTACAGGTCCAAAAAGGATGACAGAGGACCTAGTGGGGGTTGTATTGTTATGTGGAAAACTGAGAAATGTTATATATGTAAAAACTATTGTATTTACTGTCGAATGTAAAACATTAATCCCCCAATAAAGAAATTAAAAAAAAGAAATATGGCTAATTTCTTATTCAAATCTCTTATTCATCTCTTACTCTTAGACAAAGTATCTGTTTAGCTATAATTCTTAGAAGAGGGATATGTTCTGTAAGTTGAGAAAAGGAATTTGAGAATTGCTGTGGAAAACAGTTAAAACATGATTATCCTTTTTTGTTTGTTTATTTCAAGTATATATTTGTTAACTGTGTTTTTTACAAGGTAATTTTTTTCTCTTTACCTAGTACTGTATAGCCATGTAGTGTGATAGACAAGAATTCTAACTCCAGAGTTTAACTCTCACATATTTGTAGGTTATTAAACCTCATACCTCCCTACTGGACAGAAAAGGGACTCTCTGTAAATAAAAAGTGACACACTTTTATTTAGAGAAAGGATACAATTATGCTTTATTCCTGCCCGCTATTTATTGACTGGCTTATGGTGACTTTTCTATCATAGGGAGGAAGGAAAACGAGATTACTTAAATAAAATATGCTTAATAAACTCCTGGTTTAGAAAGAAGCATCTTATTTAATAATGCTAAATCATTGTTTTCACAGTAAGATAATTTGATAACTTTTTTTTTCTTTGGCTTTCATTTTATTTAGTATTCCTTTCCTTTAGGCCTAAAAATGCTTGTCACTTTGGTTGTACAGGAATCAACGTATCATCTAATGAATACATACAGGGCCGGGTGGTGGTGCACCTGGTTGAGCACACGTACACAAGGACCCAGGTTCAAGCCCCAGTCCCCACCTGCAGGGGGAAAGCTTCACCAGTGTCTCTCTTTCTCTCTGTCTCTATCTCCCCTTTCCCTCTCAGTCTCTGGCTGTATCTAATAAATAAATATAATAACATTTTTTAATTAAAAAAATGAAGAATACATACAATCCACAAAAATATGATTTGTGTTATATAGCACAGTAGATATGCTTTGTTCTTACATTTTAAATTTTAAGTATTTGTTGTGAATGATTTTGCTGCTGTCATGATACAATATGTTTTCATTGTTAACATTTAAGGAAAGAAATGAAATAATTTGACAGTGTTGACTTAATTTTTTTAAGATACAAGCTCGCATTTTAAATTCTAAATTTGTGGGGTTTTTTGTTTGTTTTTGTTTGTTTGTTTGTTTGTTTGTTTTTTATTTATTTTATTTATTTATTACCTTTTGTTGCCCTTGTTGTTTTTTTTTATTGTTGTAGTTATTATTGTTGTTGTCGTTGTTGGATAGGACAGAGAGAAATGGAGAGAAGAGGGGAAGACAGAGAGGAGGAGAGAAAGATAGACACCTGCAGACCTGCTTCACCACCTGTGAAGCGACTCCCCTGCAGGTGGGGAGCCGGGGTTCGAACCGGGATCCTTATGCCGGTCCTTGCGCTTTGTGCCACCTGCGCTTAACCCGCTGCGCTACAGCCCGACTCCCTGTTTGTTTTTTTTGAGAGAGAGAGAGAGAAGCCAAGCTTCCTTCAATATGGTGGTGACTAGGCTGGAACTCAGGCCTTTTTACCTGGCAAAGCCGTTTAAATAAGGAAGCTTTTTTGCCAGCCCCTATATTTGCATATATATGGAGTTTGTCTTCATAGGTAAACTTTTGTATCTAATCTCCAAGTCATGTAAGCTCCATTGCTACTTTAAGTAGGTGATGATTCATGATGTTGTGAGTCAAAGGTACATATAGAGTTCAAAAGTTAGTTGAGGAATGCAGAAGCTAGCACAGTAGGTTGAATGTATGATTTGCAAGCATGTCTCTAATTTAGTCCCCAGCATTGCATATGCCAGAGTGATGTCCTGGTCCTCTTTCTCTCATTAAGAAGTGAATCTTCGGGGCTGGGTGGTGGCACACCTGGCTGAGCGCACTTTAGCTTTGCAAGTGGTGAAACAGTGCTGCAAGTGTCTCTCTCTCTCTCTCCCTCTCTATCACTCACTCTCTGTCACTCCTACCCTGTCAATTTCTGGCTGTCTCTATCTGGTAAATAAAGATAATAATAAAAATTTTTTTAAGTAAATCTTAAAAAATTATTTGAAGGAGTCGGGCTGTAGTGCAGCGGGTTAAGCGCAGGTGGCGCAAAGCACAAGGACCGGCATAACAAGGACCGGCATAACAAGGACCGGCATAAGGATCCCGGTTCGAACCCCGGCTCCCCACCTGCAGGGGAGTCGCTTCACAGGCGGTGAAGCAGGTCTGCAGGTGTCTGTCTTTCTCTCCTCTCTGTCTTCTCCTCCTCTCTCCATTTCTCTCTGTCCTATCCAACAATGACAACAACAATAATAACTACAACAATAAAAAAAAAAAAACAAGGGCAACAAAAGGGAATAAATAAATAAAATAAATATAAAAAAAATTATTTGAATCCCAGACAAAACTGAAAAATATGATGACTCTTTGAACTGGCACAAATTCAGTAATTTCCTAATATGTGATGCTTCCACTAGAATATAAGCTCCAAGAGAAAATTGGTATTTGTCCATTTTGTTACTTTTTGCCTGACACACAGTGGATTCTTAGTATTTACTGAATGAATGAATGAATCTTTAATGGTTCTAATCAAAACCTACTCTTTTCTATAAAATGTGTTGAAAGTATGATGACATTTTTATCAGAGTTAAGTGGAACCAATCATTCAAGTGGAGAATGTGGTATTTATAAAATCTTTTTTTATTTGTTTTTTATTTAAGAAAGGATAAATTAACAAAACCATAGGGTATAAAATCTTATTAGTGTTACTTCCTCCCTTTTTTTAGGTGACTTGATGGAGGGTGAACTCTATTCTGCACTCAAAGAAGAAGAAGCATCTGAATCAGTTTCTAGTACCAATTTCAGTGGTGAAATGCACTTTTATGAGCTTGTCGAAGACACAAAAGATGGCATCTGGCTGGTTCAGGTATCATAAATAATGATAGAGAAAAATTTTCTTCTTCTTTTTTTTTTTTTTGACCAAAATAGTGTTCACCGGTTGTGACATTTCTGTGTACTTACTTTGTGTTTCTTAAAGTACTTATAGGAAGATCCAGTGCCTTTTATGTTAATTTAATTTTTATTTAACAGAACACTGCTTAGCTCTGGTTTATGATGCGGGATTGAGCCTGAGAGACCTCAGAGCTCTAGGCATGGAAATCTCTTACATAACCATTATGCTATCTCCCCAGCCCCTTCAATGTCCTTTTAAAGAGGTATTGCAGACCAAATAGAACAAAAATTGAAGAGTGGGACAAGGGCAGTGTCAGGGGAAAAGAGTTGACCATTTTTATTTAAAATCAGCAGATGCAAAAGAAACACTGCACACTTTCACTTTTTGTTAACTGCAAATTAAAAAAATAAAATTTTAATCTAAAGGAAGAACCCCTTCGAGTAAATGAGTTGGCACATATCACACGTGTGTTTGAATGCAAGTTGGAAAAGTTTATTGGGCCAGTGAAATAGCTCCCTTAGATAGTGTACTTCTTTGCTATGTGCATGACAGGTTCAAGCCTGGCCACTACTGTATCAAAGAAAGTTTCAGCACTGTGGTTTCTTTTTCTCTATCTCTGCTTCGCTATTAATAATAGTAATAACAATAACAAGAAAGGGTTATGATGGTCATATAATTTCACACATATTGCTTAGGGCAAGGTCAAATTAACAAATTAATGTAACTTCACTTAAGTTACATCAAGTAAATTAGTATGAATTTGGCTAAAATTAATGTAAATCAGAGAGTGACTCAAGTTTGGAAGTCTTACCAAACTGACCCTTGCTGAGGGGTGAAATAGCTTACACAAGGTCCTGTTACATTGAAGCAGGATCAACTCTTAAAGGTCCCCAATTTTTTATCATTTCACACTTGGGGTTGGCAAAATTTGATTGATGGTGTAAGTCAAAATAGCTGCTGCTCATGTTCCTTTTTGAGAGCAATGAGTGGAAAACGGTACAAAATGCTGAATTCAGACCCTTTCACTACAGATCTGCTCCTATTGATGATTTGCGGTATGATTCTAGATAGATTATTTTTTCTGTTGCACATGACCTCAATAAATACATAACTAGCTAATGTTTTAGCCCACTGGACTTTATAAAAATTGAGAGTTGAAAAATTGTCAGGTGATTATATTGAGTATCCATTGCCTTATTTTTATAGTCTTGTGCTTTTGTACTTGTAATCTTCCTATTATGTTTGACCTTTTAGGCTGTAGGTATTCTAATTCAGCAAATTTTAAATTCAGCAAAGGGATTAGTCTGAGAGATTATGGGTGCAGTCTGTACATCATCAAATTCTAATTTATTTCTGTGTTAATTGGTAATGAAAAATAAATTGTAGCCTTTTAAGCACTTTAATTTGTAAGTAAATTATTATTCTGTTCTTTTCCTAGATAATATTTTTGTGATAGTCTGATCAGGGAAGACTTGGCTTTTGATCACTTTTATTTTATTATTAAGATTTAATTGAATAACCAGACCCACTGCCCAACAGTCTGTTTAAATGTTTGCCCCCTAGTCCTCATTGAGTGATCCCACAGAGATGAATGGTGAAGATGCTGAACACCTTCCAAACACCCAGATTCATATCAAAAGTGGAAATTCTGGTAGCTAGTATGCTGTCAATAGACTTGAAATACATTCTAGTTCACTGTTAGTAGTGATTTATCAGTGATATGATATGTGTGTGTGTTTTATAAGAGAATCTTTTGCTATTTATTTATTGCATAGAGACAAATCGAGAGGGGGGAGGGAGAGAGAGAGACACCCACAGCACTGCTTCACTGCTCATGAACCTATCCCCTGCAGGTGGGGAATGGGGAAATGAACCCTTCTCCTTTTGCACTGTAATGTGTGCTCTTACTCAGGTGTGCCACCACCTACTTCCCTGATATTTTTTGTTGTGTTGTTAAAAATAGCTATGGATTAAGTCCCCTTTGTGTGTGACCAAAAAACCCCAGTTCATTCAACAAATATGTTTGTGTTGTGAATAGGCTCTAGAGATCCATCAGGAACCTGTCAGGCTAAGCCCTTGCTCCTGAGACAGTTCACATTCCAGGTAGGAGAGACTGGCACTAAATAAATTTTTTTTTAATTTATTTTTTTATTGGGGAATTAATGTTTTACATTCAACAGTAAATACAATAGTTTGTACATGCATAACATTCCCCAGTTTCCCATTTAACAGTACAATGCCCACTATGTCATTTATCATCCTTCATGGACCTGTATTCTCCCCACCCACCCACCCCAGAGTCTTTTACTTTGGTGCAATACGCCAATTCCATTTCAGCTTCTACTTGTGTTTTCTTTTCTGATCTTGTTTTTCAACTTCTGCCTGAGAGTGAGATCATCCCATATTCAGCCTTCTGTTTTTGACTTATTTCACTCAACATGATTTTTTCAAGGTCCATCCAAGATCAGCTGAAAACGGTGAAGTCACCATTTTTTACAGCTGAGTAGTATTCCATTGTGTATATATACCACAACTTGCTCAGCCACTCATCTGTTGTTGGACACCTGGGTTGCTTCCAGGTTTTGGCTATTACAAATTGTGCTGCCAAAAACATATGTGTACACAGATCTTTTTGGATGGATGTGTTGGGTTCCTTAGGATATATCCCCAGGAGAGGAATTGCAGGATCATAGGGTAGATCCATTTCTAGCCTTCTGAGAGTTCTCCAGATTGTTCTCCACAGAGGTTGGACCAATTGACATTCCCACCAGCAGTGCAGGAGGGTTCCTTTGACCCCACACCCTCTCCAGCATTTGCTGCTGTGACCTTTTCTGATGTATGACATTCTCACAGGAGTGAAGTGATATCTCACTATTGTCTTGATTTGCATTTCTCTGACAATCAGAGACTTGGAGCATTTTTTCATGTGTTTCTCAGCCTTTTGGATCTCTTCTGTGGTGAATATTCTGTCCAAGTCCTCCCCCCATGTTTGGATGGGGTTATTTGTTGTCTTGTTGTTGAGTCTGGCAAGCTCTTTATATATGTTGGTTATTAAACTCTTATCTGATGTATGGCATGTCAAGATCTTCTCCCATTCTGTGAGGGGTCTCTTGGTTTGGGTAGTGGTTTCTTTTGCTGTGAAGAAGCTTTTTAATTTGATGTAGTCCCATAGGTTTATACTTGCCTTGGTCTTCTTTGTAATTGGATTCGTTTCATTGAAAATGTCTTTAAAATTTATGTGGAAAAGAGTTCTGCCAATATTTTCCTCTAAGTATTTGATAGTTTGTGGTCTAACATGCAAGTCCTTGATCCACTTGGAATTTCCTTTTGTATTTGGTGAAATACAGTGGTTCATTTTCATTCTTCTGCATGTTTCAACCCATTGTTTCCAACACCATTTGTTGAAGAGACTCTGCTTTCCCCATGTAATAGTCTGGGCCCCTTTGTCAAAGATTAGATGTCCATAGGTGTGGGGGCTCATTTCTGGACTCTCAATTCTATTCCACTGGTCAGTGTGTCTATTCATGTTCCAGTACCAAGCAGTTTTGATGACAGCGGCCCTATAATACAATTTGAGATCTGGGAGTGTGATGCCTCCGTTTCTGTTCTTTTTTCTCAAGATTGTTTTGGCAATTCTAGGTCTTTTCTGGTTCCAGATAAACATTTGTAGCATTTTTTCTATTCTATAAAATGTGCTTGGGATCTTAATGGGGATAGCATTAAATTTGTAGATGGCTCTGGGTAATATATTCATTTTGATGATGTTAATTCTTCCAACCCATGAACATGGAATATCTTTCCACTTCTTTGTGTCTTTTTTAATTTCTTTGAGTAGTGACTCATAGTTTTCAGTATACAAGTCTTTCACTTCCTTGGTTAGATTTACTCCTAGATATTTTATTGCTTTTGTTGCTATAGTAAAAGGAATTGATTTCTGGATTTCAATTTCTTCTTAGTGTTTGCATAGAGGAATGCCACTGGCTTTTGAATGTTAATTTTGTAGCCTGACACCTTACTGTATTGCCTGATGATTTCCAAAAGCTTCTTGCTGGATTCTTTAGGTTTTTCTATGTATACTATCATGTCATCTGCAAATAAGGAGAGTTTGACTTCTTCTCTTCCAATCTGTATGCCTTTAATTCCTTGCTCCTGCCTGATTGCTATGGCAAGAACTTCCAACACTATGTTGAATAGTGATGGTGATAGTGGGCAGCCCTGTCTAGTACCTGATCTGAGGGGAAATGCTTCCAGTTTTTCACCATTGAGTATGATGTTGGCTGTAGGTTTGCTATATATAGACTCCACTATCTTCAGGAATTTTCCATCTATTCCCATTTTTTGTAGTGTTTTGATCATAAAGGGATGTTGTATTTTGTCAAAGGCTTTCTCTGCATCCATTGATATGACCATGTGGTTTTTGGTCTTGCTTTTGTTGATGTGGTGGATCACATTGATTGATTTACGTATATTAAACCAACCTTGCATGCCTGGGATAAACCCCACTTGGTCATGATGAACAATCTTTTTGATATAATGCTGTATCCGGTTAGCTAGAATTTTGTTCAATATTTTCGCATCTATGTTCATCAGAGATATTGGTCTGTAGTTTTCTTTTTTGGTTGTGTCCCTGTCTGCTTTTGGTATCAGGGTGATGTTGGCTTCATAGAAGCTGCAGGAAGAATTCCAGTGTCTTCAATCTTCTGGAAGACTTTTAAAAGTAGAGGTATTAGTTCTTCTTTGAAGGTTTTGTAGAATTCATTTGTAAAACCATCTGGTCCAGGACTTTTATTTTTGGGGAGATTTTTGATAACTGTTTTCATTTCATTAGCTGTGATGGGCCTGTTCATGTTATCCACTTCCTCTTTACTTAGTTTTGGAAGTTGGCAGGTATCTAGGAAATCGTCTATTTCTTCCAGGTTCTCTAGCTTGGTGGCATATAGTTGTTCATAGAAGCCTCGCATGATATGTTGAATTTCTGCAGTGTCTGTTGTGATATCTCCTCTTTCATTTACTATCCAATTTATTTGGGTCTTCTCCCTTTTTTGTTTTGTGAGTCTGGCTAGAGGTTTGTCGATTTTGTTTACTCTTTCGAAGAACCAACATTTACTTTCGTTGATCTTTTGTATGGTTTTCCTGTTCTCAATGTTATTGATTTCTGCCCTAACTTTAGTGATTTCTGACGTTCTCGTTGCTTTAGGGTTCCTTTGTTGTTGTTTTTCTAGGTCTTTAAGATGTGCAATCAGGCTGTTTATTTGTGCTTTTTCTTGTTTCCTAATGTGTGATTGTATAGCTATGAACTTCCCTCTTAGGACTGCTTTAGCTGTGCCCCAAATATTTTGATAGTTTGTGTCTTCATTTTCATTGAAGTCTCCAAACATTTTGATTTCTTCCTTGATTTCCTCTTTGACCCAGAAGTTGTTAAGAAGAGTACTGTTGAGCTTCCACATTTTGGCACTGTTACTAATCTTTTGTTGATTGTTAAGTGTTAGTTTCATTCCACTCTGGTCTGAGAAGATGCTTGGGATGATTTCAGTGCTCTTGAATTGGCTGATGCTGTCTTTGTGGCCTAACATATGGTCTGTCCTTGAGAATGACCCATGTGGATTTGAGTAAAATGTGTATTCCAATTTCTTGGGATGAATGACTCTGAAAATGTCCAGTAGTTCTAGTTTATCTATCTCTTCATTTAGATCCCTTATGTCTTTATTGATTTTCTGCCTGGATGATCTGTAAAGTTGAGAGAGTGGGGTGTTGAAGTCCCCTACTATGATTGTGTTAATATATTGCTGTAGCTCTTTCAGTAGAAGTTTCATATATTTAGATGGCTTCTTATTGGGTGCATAGATGTTAATAATTGTTAAGTCCTCTTGATTTACTGATCCTCTGAGCATTAAGTAGTGTCCTTCCTATCTTTTTTAATCTTATCTATTTTCAAGTCTGTCATGTCAGATATGAGAATAGCTGTTCCTGCCCTTTTTTGTGGGCCATTGGCTTGTATGATAGTTTTCCATCCTTTCACTTTCAGTCTGTGTTTGTCTTGTTGAGTTAGGTGGGTTTCCTGTAGACAGCATATTGTTGGGTTGTGTTTTCTGATCCATCTTCCTACTCTGTGTCTTGTAATAGGTGAATTCAGGCCATTCACATTTATTGATATCAAAGATTGAAGATATTTTAACGCCATTCTTGTAGAGTTTTAGAGTGTTTTGATATATGTCCTATTTGTGGTGGTCTGGTTGTTTATAGGAGACCTTTCAGAACTTCTTTCAGGGCAGGCGTGGTGACAGTTGATTCCTTCAACTGTTGCGTGTCTGAGAAGGTTTTGATGCCTTCATCTAGTCTGAATGACAGTCTAGCAGGATATAGTATTCTTGGCTGAAAGCCTTTCTCATTGAGCACTCGATAGATATCTTGCCATTCTCTTCTGGCCTGTAGTGTTTGTATGGAGAAGTCTGCTGCTAATCTTATGGGTTTTCCTTTGTAGGTGACTTTGTTTTTCTCTTGCAGCCTTGAGGATCCTTTCTTTATCCTTATTCCTTTCCATTCTAAGTATGATATGTCTTGGTGTCTTTAGATCTGGGTTAATTCTGTTTGGGACCCTCTGGGCTTCTTGAATCTTTATGTCTTTGGTGTTGTCTAGACTAGAGAAATTTTCAGCTATTATGGACTGGAAAATGCTTTCTTCCTCTCCTTCTCTTTCTTCCTCTGGTATGCCAATAATGTGTATATTGTTTCTTTTGAAGTCATCCCATAGGACTCTTATTATTTTCAGCATCTCTTAATCTCTTTTTGAGATCTCTTACTTCTTTTTTAGTTGTCTCTAATTCATCCTTGATCTTGCTAATTCTGTCTTCAGCCTCATAGATTCTATTCTCTCTTCCCTTTACTGTTTTCTGGAGTTCATCTATTTTGTTGCCCTGCTCTGATACTGTTTTAGCTTGTTCAGCTAGTTGTATTCTTAGCTCAGTGATTTCAGCTTTCAGCTCTCTAATAACCATGAGATAATTAGTATTTTCTTCCATTTCATTTGTTGTTCCCTGTATTTCTGATTATAATTTTTTCAAATTCTTTACTCACTCCTGTTATTATTTCCTTAGCTAATGTTTGGATGTTGAACTCGTTATTTTGTGCTTCACCCTCTTGAGGGCTTTTATCTGGGCTCTTGTCCTGGTTCGATTCTCCAATATTTTTTCTTGTTGTTTTAACCATTTTATATATTATGTTATGAGTTCCCTTTATCAGTACTTTTCAGATTATTGATCACTATTGCCTGGATTGACTTGTGTCTAAGTAAGATAATTAAAGGGTTCACAGTGGTGGAAGTTAACAGTTGTTTCAATAGTATTTAAATCTCTGAGTTGGAGCTCAGTAGTTTAAAAGCCTCTTTTTTGTTTTTTTCTTCCCTGTAGGCTATGGGGGCCTGAGGGCTTTTAAACTATCAATAGACTTCAAGTTAATCACTGACTCCTGACCAAGAGATAAAGCAGGATGTGGCAAAGATAATCCAGTGGTTATGCAAAGAGACTTTCACAGCCCCTCAGCTATGCCAGGGAGGTATAGGTCTTCTCCTGAGTTTCCTGGTTAGATCTCTGTCCCCTGGTGTCCCTCCCTGCTGCTGCTCCAGATTCTGAGGGTAGTAGCAATGGAGACTCAGAGTTGCACTTGGTGAGTCTCCGGGGAGTCCTCTCCTCCCTTAAGCTGTTCCCTTGTTGGTGGAGCAGACTGGAGGTGGTGTCTCAACTGATAAACTGCTGAACTGTTAGCAGTCACTTAATCTCTCCTTAGGCCCCTCTCTCCTCTCTGTCACCAGCCACATGTGTTTGTACTCACCGGTGATTTACTGGTGATTTACTGGGTTCCTGTGGTCATTCTAGTCCTGTCTTGTTTCGGTCCGGTGGTCTCCTTTGGTATTCCTGTGACAGCTCTTCCTGGCAGATCCGGTTAGTCCGCCCTAAATAAATTTTTAATGTGGAAGCTGGGGAGTCAGCATTATGGTTCTGCAAAAGACTTTCATGCCTGTGGCTCTGAAGTCCCAGGTTCATTCCCATCATAAGCCAGACCTGAGAATTTTTCTGGTCCTTTTCTCTGTGTCCTTTTCTCTGTCTCTCACATTAAAGTAAAATAAATAAAGTATTTTATTTTTTTAAATATTTAATTATTTATGAGAAAGGTAGGAGGAGAGAAAGAACCAGACATCACTCTGGTATATGTGCTGCCGGGATTGAACCCAGAACCTCATGCTTGAGAGTCCAATGCTTGACCCACTGCACCACCTCCCAGACCACTAAATAAAGTATTTTTTAAAACTTTAATTTGAGGGCCAGGCAGTGGCACACCTGCTTGAGCATACATTGCCTTGCATAGGGACCCCTTCCATCTTGGTTGCTGTCTGTCTGTATCCATTAAATGAATAAATAAATAAATAAAATATTAAAATAATTAATTTTTAAGACAGTTTTAGTTATTCTATTTAAATTTAAAATGAACTAATTTCAGCTAGCTCTGTCTTCCCCCCGACAATTTATTTTATTTTACTTTTTTAAATTTAATTTTATTTATGTATATATATTTTTTTTAAGATTTTTTTTTTTCCTCCTCCAGGGTTATTGCTGGGCTAGGTGCCTGCACCATGAATCCACCACTCCTGGAGGCCATTTTTTTTCCCCCCCTTTTGTTGCCCTTGTTGTAGCTTCGTTGTGGTTATTATTATTGCCCTTGTTGACGCAATTCATTGTTGGATAGGACAGAGAGAAATGGAGAGAGGAGGGGAAGACAGAGAAGGGGAGAGAAAGATAGACACCTGCAGACCTGCTTCACCGCCTGTGAAGCGACGCCCCTGCAGGTGGGGAGCCGGGGGCTCGAACTGGGATCCTTACGCCGGTCCCTACGCTTTGCGCCACATGCGCTTAACCCACTGCGCCACCGCCCGACCCCCTTTTTAAAGATTTTTTTAAAAAAATATTTATTCATTTATTTTCCCTTTTGTTGCCCTTGTTGTTTAACATTGTTGTGGTTATTGATGTCGATGTGTTGGATAGGACAGAGAGAAATGGAGAGAGATGGGGAAGACAGAGAGGGGGAGAGAAAGACAGACAACTGCAGACCTGCTTCACTGCTTTTGGAGCTACTCCACTGCAGGTGGGGAGCTGGGGGCTTGAGCCGGGATCGTTATGCCGGTCCTTGCGCTTTGCACCACATGCGCTTAACCCGCAGCACCACCCCCAATTCCCTATTTATTTATTTTTTAATTTTTATTTATAAAAAGGAAACACCAGCAAAAAACAGGACGGGCAGGGATAGATAGCATAATGGTTATGCAAAGACTCTCATGCCTGGGGCTCCAAAATCCCAGGTTCGATCCCCCGCACCACCATAAGCCAGAGCTGAGCAGTGCTCTGGTGTTTCTCTCTGTCTTTCTCTCTCTTCATCTCTCTCAAAAATAAAATAAAATAATTAAAAAAAAAAAAAAAACAGGACAAGAGGGGGACAACTTCACACGATTCCCACCACCAGAACTCTGCATCTCATCCCCACCCCCACCCCACCTCACCCAAGTAGCTTTCCTACTCTTCATCCCTCTGGGAGTATGGACCCAGGCTTATTATGGGGTACAGAAGGTGGAAGGTCTGGCTTCTGTAATTGCTTCCCCACTGAACATGGGCATTGACAGGTGGATCCATACTCCTAGCCTGCCTCTCCCTCTTTCCCTAGTTGGGTGGAGCTCTGGGGAAGCGGGGCTCCAGAACACATGGCTTGTCTGCCCATGGAAGTCCAGTTGGCATCATCTTAGCATCTGGAACCTGGTGGCTGAGAAAAGAGTTAACATATAAAGCCAAACAAATTGTTAATTAATCATGAACCTAAAGGCTGGAATAGTTCAGATGATGAGTTGGGGGGGGGTCTCCATTTTGTAGATAGTAGGCCTATTTTAGTTGTATTCCAAAGGGCCCATGACTACACTTGTTTTATTTTTATTATTATTTTTTTTCTGATCCTGACATCTGATATGCAGGTGGACCCAAGTTATTATCTGGGGAGATGATGTCATGGCTGGAAAAAGAACCAGAAAGCTGGATCAGGGAAGAGAGTAGCTCTGGAATATGGACAAAGTGTATAAATACTGTTGACTGTAAACCCCATCGATTTGATGTGATCTGGGGTCCATATTCAGCTTAGGAGCCAATGTGACCTCTGCATCCCTGTAGATCTGAGCTCACATTCTATAATCATGAGTAAGAACTTTCCAAGCTGCCTCGATTTCAGGAGGACCCATCTTTCTCAGGTGAAACATAGAGTATGTTGCCCAGCCTCTCGTCAGAGAATGAACATTTTCTGCCATTGTTGATGCACGTTGAGGGAAAGGTCCTATGGGGGCCCACAAAGGGGTCTGTTGTGTTGTTCCTGATAAGAATGACCGATAACAATGGAGAGAGGGATTTATTCGAGGTCTAGGCCAATCTTGTCTGCTTGGGAATCTCAGGACTCCCCAACTAGGGCCCCAGCTGACGGGGTGGCCTGATGGTGACTAAAGAATCATCATTAAAGTATGCCAGTCTCTTGCCCTTACTCAGCTTTTGCAGTCCTTATTTTGATAAACTAATAGACACTATTTCATTAGGAACTTTATGGTGTCTTTTTAGGTCTTTCTACTTACTTGCTGCATATACTGACTCACTGCAGACTATTGTGCACTTTTCTTTCAGGTATATATTTTGCCCTAATTTATGGATACATGTGAACATATGCCCTATCTCATAGGACCTGGTCTATATCTAGGTTTTGGGACTTTGTTAAGAAGTGAACTACCGTGGTCCGGGAGGTGGCACAGTGGTTAAAGCTTTGGACTCTCAAGCATGAGGTCCGGAGTTTGATCCCCGGCAGCACATGTGCCAGAGTGATGTCTGGTTCTTTCTCTCTCCTCCTATTTTTCTCATAAATAAATAAAATCTTAAAAAAAAAAAAAAAAGAAGAAGAAGAAGTGAACTACCTGGAATGGTATTAGAGAACCCTTGAAAGGAAAGGTCTCACCTGAGTAATGAGTCTGAAGGGTTGACATTCCATACCTTCTTCTTCTAGCGTTTGCCCTTCTTCCGTAGCCAGTTAACAGCATCAGGTTGAGCCTGATGTAAAGTTCCATACCTGATGTCTCTGGACACAGTCTGAAGTGAAGCATGCTGAGGTGGCACTCGTTGTGCTGATTAGGTTGCAATATCATTTGGTATGAATTGAGAAAGCATGCTGGAAAGTGAGCCCCACCCTAGAGGTTCCTAGAGGTTCCAGGACTGGGGGAAATACAGGCTCTGTAGAGGCAGTGAGAGGTTCCTGCTGTCTTAGGGTTTAAAAAGGCAATAGATAGTTATTGCTGTAATCAAATTATTTGGCAATTGGGCTACCTTTGAAAATTCCATTGTTAGGATTTACAGTATCATACACAACATCACCATAATTTATGTCGTTTGACATTATTTGTATATACCTGTGTCTTATAGAGTAATGCCACGGGTTGCTTCTGTTCTCCCCGGTCTAAGCTTTTTAGAGAGTCAACATTTTAAAGACTCCGCCCATGTGCTTTAGAAAGTTTGAGTGCTCTGTTATTTTTATGTCCCGTTCCCCCCAACTCCATGAGGATGTACAGATCCTTAGTCAATTCAACCCTCTTTAAATTGACTTTGTTGTAGGTAGACTATAAGAAACATGTGTGAGTCGGGCAGTAGCACAGTTGGTTAAACACGGTTAAGCGCAAGGACCGGTGTAAGGATCCCGGTTTAAGCCCCAGGTTCCCCACCTGCAGGGGAGTTGCTTCACAGGCAGTGAGGCAGGTCTGCAGGTGTCTATCTTTCTCTCTCCCCTCTCTTGTCTTCCCCTCCTCTCTCCATTTCTCTCTATTCTATCCAGCAACGACGACATCAGTAACTACAACAACAATAAAAAAGGGCAACAAAAGCAAAAATAAATAATTTTTAAAAAATTTTAAAAAAGAAACATTTAAGGGTCAGGGCAGTGGCACACCCAGTAGAGTGCACATATTATAGTTTGCCAGGACTGAGGTTCAAGTCTCCAGTCTCTACCTGCAGAGAGGAAGCTTCATGAGCAGTGAGGCAGTGCTAGAGGTGTCTCTCTCTTCCTGTCTTATCTCCCCCTTCCATCTCAATGTCTGTATCTATCCAATAGGTACAGAAATAAAATCTTTTTAATTAAAGCATTAATATAGTTAAATTAATAGAAGGAGACATTTAAGGATGAACTGAGGAGGTAACAGTGGTTATACAGTAGGTTTCATACCTGAGGTACCATAGGTCCTAGGTTTAATTACCAACTTCACCAAAAGCCAGAGCTGAGCAGTACTCTGGTTAAAAAAAAAAAATAACTGTGTATATGTGTGTGTGTTTGGTCTGTCAAAGAAGTAAGGACATCAAGTTCTTTTCCTCACAGTTTTCTGTACCATCTCCTTAAAAGAATTGCAGTTTTCTTTTATATTTATTGAAAAAAAATGTAGCTAGATGACATGTGTCTAATAATTACCATTTGCCACTATCACATCACTGAAGGATGTCTGAATTTACTTGTTTAGAGAAATGTGACTTTAGTAAAATGGACATATGACTTAGCTGCTGTCTTCTGCAGATCATAATGAGTTTATTTTCTGAATAAGGCAAATGAAAGGTTTTTCCTTAGTCATATCACGATGTATTAGTTCTCATGAATTTATCATTGTGTTAAAGCAGAGTATTAGCATAGTCCTTCTCATATTAAGGTTTTTCATATCTCCTTCATTTTCTGCAGTATGAGGTGGAAGGAACACATTTTAGAACCCTTTTTACTAGTAATACATCCTGAACACTGTAAGTCAAGTGTTTGAGGCACGGCACACCTCCCAAGCTGCTGTGGATTTATTCTTAACCTGTTTTATCTTTCTGTGTTGGTGCTTATCAATTAAAAAAGGACTTTGAGGGATGGGTGATGGCACAACTGGTTGAGTGGACACATTACAGTGCATAAGGACTCAGTTTCAAGCCCCCAGTCCCCATCAGAAGCGGGAGAGTCTCATTAGTGGTAAAGCAGTGCTGCAAATCTCTGTTTCTCTCTCACACTCTATCTCCTCCCCCTCTCAATTTCTATCTCTTTCCAGAATAAATAGATGAATGATAAAAAGACACCTTATCTTAATAAAGGATTTTAATATTTGTTCTCTGCTTTGTCATAGTATAAGGAATTTAATGTTACTGGGATTGAGGTAACAATGAAAAACTTGATTTAAAGTAAATCCTGGAGGCAGTGTTTACTGAAGTATTTCGTGAACATGTCTCTTGATTCACTGAAGACAGTTTATATATATATACATACATATGTATATATATACATATATATATTTCCTTTTGTTGCTCTTGTTGTTTTATTATTGTAGTTATTATTGTTGTAGTCGTTGGATAGGACAGAGTGAAATGGAGAGAGGAGGGGAAGACAGAGAGAAGGAAAGACACTTGCAGACCTGCTTTACTGCTTGTGAAGGGACTCCCCTGCAGGTGGGGAGCCGGGGCTCGAACCGGGATGCTTAACGCTGGTCTTTGCGCACTTAACCCGCTGCACTACTCCCAATATATATATATACTTTTTAAAGATTTTATTTATGATAAAGATAGGAGGAGAGAAAGAACCAGACACCACTCTGGTACATGTGCTGCCAGGGATCAAACTCAGGACCTCATGCTTAAGAGTCTAATGCTTTCTCCACTTCACCACCTCCCGAACCATGACAGTTATTTTTTTTTTTCCTTTCTTCTTCCCCCTGATACAGACAGAGAGAAACAGGGAGAGGGAGAGAAAGAGAACAGGTGGGCAGTAGTTACCCAGTTAAGCGAACATATTGCTAAGTGCAAGCATCCAGGTTCAAACCCTGGCTCCCCACCTTCAGGGAAGAGTCTCATCACAAGCGGCAAAGCAGGTCTGTAAGTGTTTTTCTCTTTCCCTCTCCCCACACCTCTCTCAATTTCTCTCTATCCTATTCAATAGATGGAAGCAAGGGCCTCCAGGAGCAGTGGATTCGTAGTACTGGCACTAAGTTCCAGCAATAACCCTGGAGGCAAAAAAAAAAAAAAAAGAGAAACTCCTGTACTGGTCCATCACTTAGGAAGCTTTCCCTTCTGCAAGAGGGGGTCAGGGATTGGTAATGTGTGTGCTCTATTGGGTGTGCCACTACCCAGCCTTGTTAATAGTTTTAAAATTTTGCTTATCTTTTAGAGAACGGTGTTGTGGGGCCAGGCAGTGGAACACCTGGTTGAGCACACGTATTACCATTTTCATGGACCTGTTGAAGCCCTTGATTCCCACCTGCAGGGGATAAGCTTGAGGAGTGGTGGGGGAGTAGTGCCGCAGTTGTCTTTCTCTTTCCCCTCCTCTCTCAATTTCTCCATCCTATCAAATTAAACATAAAAATAAATAAGCATTAAGATAGTATTGTTCAGGGGAAATTCTATATATTTTTTCTTTTTCCACATTATTCTCAAAGCACAATATATGGCAAGTCACTTTATCCTTTAATTTGTATTTGATTCTTAGGCTTATTCATAACTCCAGTGGGAATAGCAGGAAATAAAATGCTATTGAATTTTGTTTTTATAAATCCCTCATCCTTACTTTTATTGATTCATTTAATCACACATATCTATTTAGTTGGCAAGTTGAAATAAAAGAAATAGGTATTGAATGGTTATTTGTGGTCTGGGAAGTGGCACAGTGGATAAAGCATTGTACTCTCAAGTATGAGGTCCTGAGTTTAATCCCTGGCAGCACATGTGCCAGAGTGATGTCTGGTTCTCTCTCTCTTTCCTCCTATCTTTCTCAGTAATAAATAAGAAATCTTTAAAGAGAGAGAGAGAGATGCAGACTGTCATAGCATCGCACTGATTTGTTATTTACATTAATTTGCATGTGGTTATATAATTACTAATAATATTAAAAGGGATATGCCTAGTGTTCTGTCTAGTAATAAATCACGCCACTAAAAAATAGATCAAAGTGTTTTTTTCTTATTATTTCATTATAGCATTTGTGATGATATAAATGGCAAGAGCCAGACAATGTACCTGACGTTTAGTTTTTCTTCTTAAAGTTCAAGTGGATTAGAGGCCAGGTAGTGGCGCACCTAATTAAGTGCACACATTATAATGCAAAGGATCCGGGTTCAAGCCCTTGTTCTCCACCTGCTGGGGGAAAACTTCATGAGTAGTAAAGCAGGGCTACAGAAGTCTCTCAGTCTCTCTCCTCTCTGTCTCCCCCTTCCCTCTCAATTTCTCTTTGAATCTGTCCAATAATAAATAAATAGTCAGCAAAGGATAGATTTTATTTGTTTATTAATTATTTTTTAAATAAAGGGATTACAATTTTTATAAGTTTAAGTGGATTACATAAAATTGACATTAGAAAACATAGTACTAAGCAATTACAGAAGCCAGACCTTCTACCTTCTGCAACCCACAATGACCCTGCTCCCAGAGGGATAGAGAATGGGAAAGCTATCAGGGGAGGGGGTGGGAAATGGAGATTGGGTGGTGGGAATTGTGTGAAATTGTACCCCTCCTACCCTATGGTTTTGTTAATTAATCCTTTCTTAAATAAAAAAATAATAAAAAAGAAAAAGAAAACATAGTACTTACTATCAGATGCTATCCAACTCAGTTCTTTTAAAAATGTGTTTGTTTATTTTTTTTAGACTTTTTAAAAATATTTTTATTTTATTTATTTATTCCCTTTTGTTGCCCTTGTTGTTTTATTGTTGTAGTTATTATTGTTGTTGTCGTTGTTGGATAGGACAGAGAGAAATGGAGAGAGATGGGGAAGACAGAGAGGAGGAGAGAAAGACAGACACCTGCAGACCTGCTTCACCGCCTGTGAAGCGACTCCCCTGCAGGTGGGGAGCCGGGGTTAAATGTGTTTATTTATTAATGAGAGAGAGAACACAAAAGCATCACCATAATTATTGATCCAAGGCATACTTATTGCCTTGGATCAAACTCAAGACCTCATAATGAAAGGTCTGCATCCAGCGCATTATCTCCCAGATCACTCAGTTCTGTCAGTGCTGTGCTAGAGCTGTCTCAGATTGCTTCATGAGGGTGATTGCTTTCTCTTCCCAAGTCCATGTATAGAACTGCCATGCTGATAGTTTGAAGTGAATCATGTTAGAGTAGTTATACCAGGGAAATCATTACACAATTAAAATTATGATTTTTTTCTTATTATTGTGTATCATTTCTCAGTTGGGGGATTGATGGTTTACAGTTGACAGTAAAATACAGTAGCTAGTACATATGTAACATTTCTCAGTTTCCTAATGATTTCCTTTTTGTTTCAGAGAGCTAGTTGTTAAACATTTCCCAGGCTGCATCCATTGGTCCCATTATCTAACAGATACTTTGCTGAATAATCTAGTGTGTGCCAGCTGAACTTAGTGATAAGTATTGAAAGCAAAAGATGAATAAGTCTGTGCTATAAAGCAATTTATAGTTGGATTTCCTAAAATGTGTGAAACAGTAAAACCCTTAGAGTTTGATTTTCCCTCCTGCTGAGTCAGATGGTGCTATCATTTTTAGAGAATCTTAAGACAATTAAAGAAGTAGAACATATGAAAATTGCAGGTTTTTTTTTTTTTTTGGAAAAGATCTATTTTTTAAAGTTCTCTGAATTGAAAACCCCATTTCTTCACCCTACATCTAAATTACATTTTTTTTGTGTGTGTGTTCTGGTTTGAGTCAAGAACACTAAGAACATTTAAGTGTGCGATTGTGTAGCATGGTACTATTTATGCTAATGTTTGCCCAGAAAACAATTTGCTACGAAAACCATTCTTACTGTATGAGAAATAATAAACTAGCAAACGAACAAACTTTGAAGTCTCTAGAGAACCTATGTAATGAGAAGCAGAAGAGTTACTAAACTCTCAATAGCTGAAATAGTTGAGTTCCCTATAGTGAGCACCCAAATGAGCTACTGGGCTAACTGCAGGCAGCTCAGTGGGGAGCAAGAATAGGGCTGCCGGGTGAAAGGAGCAGACACCCTGGGAAGGGGAGTAGAAGGACTGCTTCACTCATCTGCATTGCCAAAACTGATCAAATTTGGACGGAATTGAAGCTGTATTTTCTTTTTCTTTTTTTTTTTTTAATTTATTTTCCCTTTTGTTGCCCTTGTTTTTTAGTGTTGTTGTAGTTATTATTGTTATTGATGTCGTCATTGTTAGGACAGAGAGAAATGGAGAGAGGAGGGGAAGACAGAGAGAGGGAGAGACAGACACCTGCAGACCTGCTTCACCACCTGTGAAGCGACTCCCTTGCAAGTGGGGAGCCGGGGGCTGGAACCGGGATCCTTACCAGTCCTTATGCCAGTCCTTGCGCTTCGAGTTACATGCACTTTACCGGCTGCAGTACTACCTGACTCCAGAGGCTGTGTTTTCAGCCAGTGTTTCTCTAGTCTCTGAAATATTCTCCACAGGGAACATAACCTCTTTCTTAAACTACTAAGGAATAGCCGCCCCCCCCCTTTTTTTTTTAACTAGAGCACTGCTTATCTCTGGTTTGTGGTGGTGCTAGGGATTGAACCTGAGAATTTGGAGCCCTCAGGCTTGAAAGCCTTTTAGGGATTGGATGGGGCTCACCTTAAAGTGCACATATCACCATGTGTGAGGAGGACCTGGGTTCAAGTGGTATGCCAGTGCTATAGGTATCTCTCCTCTCTCTGTTGCTCTTTGCTCCTTCTCCTTTTCTCTTTCTCTCATATATATATTATTGTCTTATTTTATTGGGACTTATGGTTTACAATTGACAGTAAAATACAGTAGTTTGTACATGTGTAACATTTCTCAGTTTTCCACATAATAATTCAACCCCCTGTAGGTCCTCCTCTGCCAACATGTTCTAGGGTCTGAACCTTCCCGCCCCCACCCCTAGAGTCTTTTACTTTGTTGCAATACTTCAATATAATAATTTAAACAAATGAAAAAAAATTTAAAAAGTGGCCACCAGGAATAGTGGAGTCATGCAATTCTTCCTCTAAGGCACCCCAGTGATAAACCTGGTGGTGAAACAATAATAATAATTTTGCATAACCACTAAACTATCTCCCTATCCCTACTATGTCTTCACTTTTAATAACACTAGCAAGATCTTTAAGCACAGTATAAGTTGGGAATTTAACTGATGTCATGCATTAGTAATAGACTTTGAGTATTTTGTCACACCATGTGAATCAGATGAATTATTTTCTGGGGCAGGGGAGATAGCATAATGGTTATGCAAACAGACTCCCATACCTAGGCTCGAAGGTCCTCAGGTTCAGTCCCCGACACCACCATAAGCCAGAGCTGAGCCAGTGCTCTGGTAAAAAAATAAATAAATAAATAAAAATTCTGAAAATGTTAACAGTTTTAATTGTCACTAAATTAACTTTTACCAGATTTATAAAGAATCTTCAGGGGGGTGGATGGGAGGTGCACCTGGTTAAGCACACAGACCTACACAAAGACCTGGGTTGAGTCTTCCCCACACACACACCTATAGGGGGTCCACTTCACAAGTGGTGAAGCAGGTCTGTAGGTGTTTGTCTTTCTCCCTATCTCCCCCTCCTCTCAATTTTTCTCCTATCCAGTAAAATGAAAGAAAAAAAAAGGTCACTAGGAGCAGTAAATTCATAGTGTAGGACTGAGCCCCACCTATAACTTTGAGGGGGCGAGGAGAATCTTCAGTTGAAGGTGGGGAAATAGTAAAATAATTATGCAAAGAAACTCTCATGCCTGAGGCTCCCAGGTCCTAGGTTCAATTCCCCACACCACCATAAGCCAGAACTGAGCAGTGTTCTGGCAAAACAAACAATAACAACAAGAAAAACTTGAGTTGAGGGCCTGGGCAGTGGTACACCTGGTTGAGTATACACGTTACAGTGAACCCAGGTTTAGGCCCCCAGTCCCCATGTGCAGGGGAAAAGCTTTGTGAATGGTGAAGCAGTGTTGCAGGTGTCTCTCTGTCTCCCTCAGTTCTCCCCTTTTTCTCTCTATTTCTGTCTCTATCAAAAAAAAAAAAAAACTTAACAGTTAAATGGCATTGCAGTAGGGCACATTAAACAGAGTAATCTCAAATTACATAAATGTAATTTAGAAGCAGACTGTTTTTATAAAATCTACAAGGAAATTTTCACTTCTGTATGACTCAAAGATCTTTTAAACTCTTCAAAACCAGGTGTTAGAACAGTTTGCTGAATAAATAAGGCCTGGAGTTAAAGGTTAAGCACTTGCTTCAGAAATATTCCTACCTCTTTTTACACACTTTTCTATGTTATAACAAGGGGTTCCTGGGAACAATACTTTCATATTTCTCCTTCCTTTCCAAACATTGGCGCTCTCTAAAATATACCTGATAGTGATCAGCATCCTCACTAAAAGATGCCTGGAGACATAGGACCATATCATACATTAGTTAAAGCAGTCTCTCTCTCTTCCTCCCTCTCCTTTTCCCTCTCCCTCCCCCCTTCTTTCTTTGTAGTCACTGGGACTTCAGCACTCCAGGCCAACTTTTTCAGATAGAAAGGGTTGCATGCATGGCACAGTAGGTGCAATATCTTGCCAGCCCTAGGCAACCTCTTGATTACTCCCTGACTCAGTGTCATTATATAGACACGGCCTGAAATGTATGGATTATTTGTAGCCTTAATAGGAAATGAACAAGTGTGTGGTCCAGGAGGTGGTGCAGTGGATAAACCATTGGACTCTGAAGTGTGAAGTCCTGATTTCAATCCCCAGCAGCACATGTACTAGAGTGATGTCTGGTTCTTTCTCTCCTGTCTTCTTCATTCATAAATAAAAAAATAAATAAATAAATCTTGGGAGTTGGGTGGTAGGTAGTACAGTGGGTTAAGTGCAGGTGGCACCAAGAGCAAAGATCCCTGTAAGGATCCTGGTTCGAGCCCCTGGCTCCCTACTTGCAGGGGGGTAGCTTCACAGGTGGTGAAGCAGGTCTGCAGGTGTCTGTCTTTCTCTCCCTGTCTGTCTCCCCCACCCCCTCCATTTCTCTCTGTCCTATCCAACAACAATGAAATCAATAACTACAACAATAATTAAAAAACAAGGACAACAAAAGGGAATAAATAAATAAGAAACTTCACTCAGACTGAAGCAGTGCTACAGGTCTCTCTCTTTGCCCCATATCCCTCCTTCCCCTCTCAGTTTCTGTGTCCTAGCAAATAAATAAATAATTTAAAAAATCTTAAAAAAAAAAAAAAAAGGAAATGAGGGCAGAGGGGGTAGATAACATAATGGTTATGAAAACAGACTCTCATGTCTGAGGCTCGAAAGTTCTTTGTTCAAGCCCCTGTATCACCATAAGCCAGAACTGAACAGTGCTCTTGTTAAAAAAAAAAAAAAAAGGAAATGAGAAAGTGAAAAGGGAGCTTTCTTTTAAAGAGCAAAGAACATGAAGTATTGTTATATAATTATACAAAATCTTTATAATACTTCTAACTAATTCCAAAAATAAAATTTGATTACTTATGGAGAAGACTATTGAAACTCTAGAAAAAGCATTTGCCTACTGAAGACCAAATCATGTTCTTAAATTGCCCTTTTCCTGGTTACAGTCATTTGAGAACTTGAGTAATTTGTATCTCTGGTTTATTTTCATTAAAAAAAAAAAAAAAAACTTAGAAAAACATTTGCTTGATGTCCTAAATTGTGTTTATTAAATATCAAAATAATTTTACACATACACATATGAAATGTATGTATGTGTCAGTGTGAGGATGACAGTATACGTGGTGTATGGACAGACATCTGTTGTCACATTAAGTGAACTTCAAATCATTTGTCACCACCATGTATTCTCTTCTCCAGTTATCCTCAGAAATTTCTTTTTTAATATCTTTATTTATTGGATAGAGACAGCCAGAAATCAAGAGAGAAGGGGGGATAGAGAGGACAAGAAACAGAGAGACACCTGCAGCACTGCTTCACCACTCGTGAAGCTTTCCCCCTGCAGGTAGGGACTGGGGACTCGAACCTGGGTCCTTGTGCATTGTAACATGTGCACTCAACCAGGTGCGCCACCACCCAGCAAAATCCTCAGAAATTTCTTAGATAGCCATCAGACAGGCCACAGGTTAAGTAACTCTATCACTTTTTTTGCCTCTTCCAGAGAGTTGATTGGTGGTGCTTATTTCACCTACATTTCTGGACTTTCACTTCCTGGAAGGCTCGGTCAACATGAAAATGTCCCTTCCTTCAGAAAGATTAGAGCACCCTCTCCCCACCCCAGTATATTGTGTTGTAATTTTATGTCAGTAATATAGCCAAATGACCTTGGTATGTGTGTACCATGGGCTTAATATAAATCAAACAGATGGCTCACATAAAGGCTTTAGGCTTTTTTTTTTTACTTTAAATTCTCAGTTATTTTTTTATCAGTGTGAGGCATATATATATATATATATATATATATATATAAACTTTTACTGTATTTTCTTAAAACTCTTGTCATTCAAAGTTCAGAAGGTTAAGAGGCTGGGTAGTGGTGTACTTGGTAGAGCACACATATCACTATGTATGACTTGGTTCAAACCCCTGGTCCCCACCTGCAGGGGGCGGAGCTTCCTGACCAGTAGAACAGTGCTGTAGGTGTCCCTTTTCTCTGTGTCTCTCAGCCTCTGTTAAAACAAGGAAAAAGACAAAAATGGCTACTAGGTGCTATAGAATGGTGAAGGTACTGAGCCCCAACTTACAGCCCTGTTGGGTAGGGGAGTCAGGTTGGGGGGGGGGTGTTAAGAGTAGAATGGCTAAAAAAGAAGTCATTCCATATTTTGAAAAGATTTTTTTTTTAATTTTATTTATTTTCCCTTTTGTTACCCTTGTTGTCTTTATTGTTATTGATGTCATCGTTGTTAGATAGGACAGAGAGAAATAGAGAGAGGAAGGGAAGATGGGGAGAGAAAGAGAGACACCTGCAGACCTGCTTTACTGCCTGTGAAGTGACTACCCTGAAGGTGGGGAGCCGGGGGCTCAAACTGGGATCCTTACGCTGGTCCTTGTGCTTTGTGCCACATGCGCTTAACCTGCTGCGATAACACCAGACTCCCTGAAAAGATTTTTTTTTTTTAAAGATCTTTTTCTTGTGTGGTCTAGGAGATGGTGTAGTGGATAAAGCATTAGACTCTCAAGCATGCATCCTGAGTTCAGTCCCTGGCATCACATGTTTCAGAATAATGTCTGGTTCTTTCTCTCTCCTCTTACCTTTCTCATTAATAAATAATGTCTTTTAAAAAATCTTTTTCTTAGGGGAGTCGGGCAATAGTGCAGCGGGTTAAGCACAGGTGGTGCAAAGCACAAGGACCAGCATAAGCATCCCGGTTCAAGCCTGCGACTCCCCACCTGCAGGGGAGTCGCTTCACAGGCGGTGAAGCAGGTCTGCAGGTGTCTATCTTTCTCTCCCCCTCTGTCTTCCCCCCCTTTCCATTTCTCGTCTCTCAGCAACGACAACACCAATAATAGCTACAACAATAAAACAATAAGAGCAACAAAAGGGAATGAATAAATAAATATTTTTAAAAATCTTTTTCTTCTTCCACTCTTGTATTTAAAAGCTATTTGCAGGGAGTCAGGCGACAGTGCAGTGGGTTAAGCGCACGTGGCTCAAAGTGCAAAGACCAGCGTAAAGATCCTGGTTCGAGTCCCTGGCTCCCCACCTGCAGGGGAGTCACTTCACAAGCAGTGAAGCAGGTCTGCAGGTGTCTCTCTTTTTCTACCCCTCTCTGCCTTCCCCACCTCTCTCCATTTCTCTCTGTCCTATCTTAACAACGATGACATCAATAGCAACAACAGTAATAACTACAACAACAATAAAAACAAGGGCAACAAAAGTGAAAATAAATAGAAAAATATAAAAAATAAAATAAATAGAAAATATAAAAAAATAAAAGCTATTTGCAAATTTGAAGTAGAAGTTCAAGAATATGACATTAATGTGGTCAGGCTGGGGAGACAGCATACTGCTATACAAAGAGACTTTTATGCCTGAGGCACCAAAGGTCCCAGGTTCAACCCAGCACCACCATAAACCAGAACTGAGCAGTGCTCTGATCTCTAGGTAACTTTCTCTCTGTTTCTCTCATTAAAAAATAAATAAAAATTTAAAATAATAAAATTAATATATCATTCATTATGCATATTAATACCTTTTGTGATCTTTAAGTATAGAAATAAAACTGATTTAAAGCATAGATAATTAGAAAATGTGTATTTAACTCGTCTCTATAATTATGCTTTAAAAAGTGAAATTTGAACTTGCTGTCTCCAATGTGTTAATTTTTAATTGGCTTTGGATCGTTGTTTTAAATGTTTATTTCAGAGCCAAGAAATGACTCCAAATCACATTTTCTTCCATTGTAACTTAATTCTAGAGTATAGTCAAAATTCTGGACAATGTGGCCAGCTTTTTAATAAGGACTTGACTCTCTAAAGATGAGGGAACACAGTGTTGCATGTTTAATATTTTAAATGTTTATTGGTTGCATAGTTGTTCTTCTGTAAGAATTACAACAATAATATGATAGGAACAGACTGTCTTTTCTAAATAAATAAAGCTGCAGTTACAGGTAGTTGCTTTGATTCTGTTTTAGGTAATTAACTGTTTCCTTTTTTTTCTGGGGGGTAGGTTATAGCAAATGACAGAAGTCCTTTGGTGGGTAAAATCCATTGGGAGAAAATGGTGAAAAAAGTGTCACGATTTGGAATACGTACAGGCACTTTTAACTGTTCCAGTGACCCCAGGTAAGTTGATTAGGCAGTTCTTTTTTTATCTTTATTTACTGGATAGAGACAGTCAGAAATCAAGAGGGAAAGGGGTGATAGAGAGGGAGAGAGACAGAGCGACACCTGCAACACTGCTTCACCACTCACAAAGTTTTCCGCCAGCAGGTAGGGACCAGGGGCTGGAACCAGGGTCCTTGCTCATTGTAACGTGTGCTCATCCAGATACACCACCACGTGGCCCCTGATTAAGCAATTCTTAGAACCTTAGTGCTCACCAGGATTTTCTTTTTTCCTGTTTTTATTAATGAGTGAAATATAGAACTGGAATATCACTCTGACACTTGCTGTTCTGGGAATCTGGACCTCAGGCCTGCAAATCTTATGCTTAACTGCTGAGACACCCCACCTCCTTCAGTCATCAACATTTTCTTTTTTAAGTGTTATTTTTTCAGTTTTTTCATTTTTTTAATCTTTTATTTATTTATTTTTAATTTTTTTTAAATTTTATTTATTCTCTTCTTGCCCTTGTTTTTTATTGTTGTAGTTATTGTTGTTGCTGTTGTTGGATAGGACAGAGAGAAATGGAGAGAGGAGGGGAAGACAGAGGGGGAGAGAAAGATAGACACCTGCAGACCTGCTTCACTGCCTGCAAAGCGACTCCCCTGCAGGTGGGGAGCTGGGGCTTGAACCAGGATCCTTATGCCAGTCTGCGCTTTGCGCCATGTGTGCTTAACCCACTGTGCTACCGTCCGATTCCCTTTATTATTTTTTTATTATTGGATAGAGATAGAAATTGAAAGGGGGAGGTAGAGAGGGAGAGAAACACCTACAGCTCTGCTTCACCACGCATGAAGCTTTCTCCCTACAGCTAGAGACTAGGAGCTTAAACCTGGGTCCTTGAGCACTATAATGTGAGTGCTTAACAAGGTGTGCCCTCACCTGGCCCCTTTTTATTATCTTTATTTATTGGATAAATACAGCTAGAAATCAAGAGGGAAGGGAGACATCTGCAGCCCTGCTTCACCACATGCAAAGCTTTCCCCCTGCAGGTCAGGATTGGGGGTTTGAACCTGGGTCCTTGCACATAGTACTGTGTGTTCACCCACAGTGATTGCTCAGCAATATGGGACATAACAAGACCCTTAGTTCATTCACTTACAGACACTGCATTAAAAAAGAAACTGGACCAAATCTCACCAGCCATGTTTTAATCATCTTTAGTCTTAAAATTCATTCGTAAGGAGCCAGAAAGGTGGCTGCATCATTGAGCCTTGCCTGTGGGCTGACCTTTAGTATTACATATGGCAGCCAGTGTCTTTCATAAATCATCATAATAAATTCTTTAAGTGTTCTCAAAAGCATCAGCATAAGAGCTAGATATTTTCATGGGATTGTATTGAATTTTTTTAAGGAAACTTTAAAAATCATCTTTATTTATTAGAGACAATCAGGAATCTAGAGGGAAGGGTGTGATAGAGAGGAGGAGGGACACCTACAGCACTGTTTTACCACTTGCAAAGCTTTCTCCCTGCAGGTGGGGGGTGGGGGCTGGGGACTTAAACCTGGGTCCTTCTGCATTGTGTTACGTGTACTCAAACAGGTGCACCACCACCCGGCCCCATCACTGAATTTATTCAAGCCTTAAAATTTTTTAATTGGCAATGAAATTTCTTGTATGTATCAGGTAATATTATACTTAAAAATATATACATTCATCTTCATTTCGGTTGAGTGATGGGATTTTAAAATTAATGATAGGCTTTGTGTTAGACTTCTTTAAATTGATGTTTAGATAAATATGTATTAGTAGCTTGGTGTTTTGTAATAATTAGAGCTTTTCAGCTCTGAAAAACCTGGATTTCACAAGATGACATATGGAATCTTCAGTCTCTCTGTACTCTTAAGGTCTGCCTGGAATGGTAAACTTTAAACTATCAATTAACTGAAAAAGAAAGCACAAAATACATGTTTTCCAGACATAAAGAAATATATAAATATGGACGGAGAGTAGATAGCATAATGGTTATGCAAACAGACTCTCAAGCCTGAGGCTCCAAAGTCCCAGGTTCAATCCCCTGGACCACCATATGCCAGAGCTGAACAGTGCTCTGGTAAGGGGAGAAAGAAAGAAAGAAAGAAAGAAAGAAAGAAAGAAAGAAAGAAAGAAAGAAAGAAAGGAAGGAAGGAAGGAAGAAAGAGGAAGAGAGACAGAGAGAGAAAGAGAGATAGAGAGAGAGAGAGAGAAAGAAAGAAAGGAGGAAAGATAATACACAATTTAAAAATGAAAGCTACTTTAAAATATTTAAGAAATATACTGTTGAATGTAAAACATTCCCCAATAAAAAAACAAGAGAAAAAACATTTAACAAATAACTAAGGTGGTGGTTGTTTGACTTAATTGCTTTTGGGGGGAGAATAAAAATAGAATTCATTTCAATGATTATTACTTTTTGTTGTAGAACATGAGAAATTTTATTTTATAGGAAGATATGATCCTCATATTATAGTTAAAGTAGTGTTGATATTAATGTAAGTTATCTAGTTAAAAAAGTGAATCAGCTCAAAAAGCTAAAGGGCATTGACTGTAATTCTGAGTCACACATATAGTTTTTCAGTTATAACAGACTTTGTCTTTATATCACATTACCTTTGCTTGTCTTAAACTATAGCATGAAATTCTTGAGATTATTCATGTCATTATCATAAAACTATGTGCCACATACATCCTCTTACTATGATCATATGTGTGATATGCTTATTTAATAAAATATTAATTAAAAGATTAATAATAACATTGGGTGGGGAAGTTAGCATAATGGTTATGCAAAAAGACTCATGTTTGAGGCTGCAATATCCCAGGTTAAATCCCTCATACAGCCATAAGCCAGAGCTGAGCAGTGCTCTGGTGGGGGGAGAAATACATATATATATATACACACACACACATACATACATACATATATACATATATTAAGTAAACTTAGCATTTTTACTATCTTTTACAAATATATAATGAACAAGATTATCCTTATAGTAGTGCAGCAAGTACATAAAGATGATGAAATATTTCCTATTTTATTTTCTTAATTATTATTACTTATTTTTATTTATTGATTTTTTTTTAATATTTACTCCCTTTTGTTGCCCTTGTTTTATTGTAGTTTTTATTGTTGTTATTGATTTTATCGTGGTTGCGTAGGACAGAAAGAGAAATGGAGAGAGGAGGGGAAGACAGAGAGGAGGAGAGAAAGATAGACACCTGCAGACCTGCTTCACCACTTGTAAAGTGACTCCCCTGCAGGTGGGGAGCCGGTGGCTCGAACCGGAATCCTTACATTGGTCCTTGATCTTCAGGCCACATGTGCTTAACCTGCTGTGCTACTGCCTGACTCTTTTTTTTTTTTTTTTACCAGAGCACTGTTCAGCTTTGGCTTATGGTGGTTCAGAGGATTGAACCTTGGACTTGGGAACTTCTGGCATGAGAGTCTCTTTGCACAACCATTTTGCTATTTCCCCACACACACCCACACATACCTCTTAAGCAAGATACATTTTTCTTTAAAAAGAAATAAGGGCTGAGGGGACAGCATAATGATTGTACAGAAGACCTTCATCCCAGAGGTTCTGCATTTCTAGGTTCAATTCCCAGCACCACCATAAGCCAGAACTGAGCAGTACTTTGGCAGAAAGAAAGTGGGTGGGCAAGGTGGGAGGGGTGGAGGGAAGGAGGGGGAAAAAGTTAAGAGGTAAACATAAAGGATTGAAGATGAGCCTGCTTGTCACATTGTTAAGAATTATTAGCACTTTTTGATAAATTGGAGGCTGTTTGGTTTTAGGGGAAGTGTATCTTTGTTTCAAGGTCTAAATAAATCTATTAAGCAGGAAAAAAGTTGTTTGTACAACACTGAAGATGAGCAGACTAGCTTATCCAGCAGCATAGATGTTTATTTACATTTTACTCTCTTACAGATATTGTAGGAGAAGAGGCTGGGTACGATCCACACTCATCATGTCTGTTCCACAAACAAGTACTTCTAAAGGGAAAGTCATGCTTAAAGAATACAGTGGACGCAAGATTGAAGTAGAGCACATTTTTAAGTGGATAACTGCTCATGCTGCATCTCGGATCAAAACCATTTATAATTCTGAACATTTGAAACAAGAGTGGAATAAAAGTGACCAATACTGGGTAAAGATATACCTGTTTGCAAACCTTGACCAACCTCCAGCTTTCTTCTCTGCACTAAGTATAAAGTTTACTGGGAGAGTTGAGTTTATTTTTGTTAATGTGGAAAATTGGGACAACAAGAGTTATATGATGGATATTGGTGTATATAACATGCCGTCATACATACTTAGAACTCCTGAAGGAATTTATAGATACGGAAACCACACAGGGGAGTTTATATCTCTTCAGGCCATGGATTCGTTTTTGCGCTCCTTACAACCTGAAGTAAATGACCTGTTTGTGTTGAGCTTGGTTCTAGTTAACCTTATGGCTTGGATGGACTTATTTATCACGCAAGGAGCTACCATAAAGCGATTTGTGGTTCTCATAAGCACTTTAGGGACATATAATTCTCTATTAATTATTTCCTGGCTACCTGTACTGGGCTTTTTACAGCTCCCTTACTTAGATAGCTTTTATGAATATAGCTTAAAATTATTGAGATATTCCAATACAACCACACTGGCTTCATGGGTGAGGGCAGACTGGATGTTTTATTCATCACACCCAGCCCTGTTTCTCAGCACATACCTTGGACATGGTTTACTAATTGATTATTTTGAGAAGAAGAGACGACGCAACAACAATGATGAAGTCAATGCCAATAACTTAGAATGGTTATCAAGTCTGTGGGACTGGTACACCAGCTACCTCTTCCACCCTATTGCTTCTTTTCAGAACTTTCCTGTAGAATCTGATTGGGATGAAGACCCTGACTTGTTATTGGAGCGGTTGGCTTTTCCTGATCTTTGGCTTCACCCTCTGATACCAACTGATTACATAAAAAACTTACCAATGTGGCGATTTAAATGTGTTGGAGTCCAGTCAGAAGAGGAAATGTCAGAGGGTTCTCAAGATACTGAAAATGACTCAGACATCGAGAGCACAGACACTTTTAGCAGTGAGAAGGAAGTACTTGATAAACAAAGCATAGTTGATGAATCTCCAGAAAGAACAAGCCACTGTGATGCTGAGGCTTGCTCATGTGCCAATAAATATTGTCAGACCAGCCCATATGAAAGGAAAGGGAGGTCATATGGATCATATAACACTAATGAAGATATGGAACCTGACTGGTTAACTTGGCCTACTGATATGCTGCATTGTACAGAATGTGTTGTTTGCTTAGAGAATTTTGAAAATGGATGTTTGCTAATGGGATTGCCTTGTGGTCATGTGTTTCATCAGAATTGCATTGCAATGTGGTTGGCTGGGGGCCGACACTGTTGCCCAGTTTGCCGGTGGCCTTCTTATAAGAAAAAGCAGCCATATGCCCAACACCAGCCCTTGACGAATGATGTCCCCTCCTAACCATGTGCAATTTGTCCTTTATAAGCTTTGAGTATCTTACAGCTTGCCTTCTTAATGTTAGTCACAATGTTTTTGTGGTTTGAAGTTTAATGTTAATGCAGTGACAGGAACTACACATTATGCTGATGTTAATGACAATTATTTGGTTGCCTTGTGTGTCAGTTGAATGCATACTTAATTATAAAAATTTTATTTACAACATTGGTAATTCAGAAGTTAATGTTTTTTGTAAGCACAAAGGAGTATGATAGAAATTTATCCTAGTGAGACTTTACAAGGTAGGATCAAATTCTAATGAAATTGAGGTGGTTTCTTATCCTAATTGTTCCTTCCCTTTTTACAATCTCTGTCCAGCACCTCTTGATTAAATAATGTATGCTCGGAGACATGAAATTGAAACAAACCTATGAAATAAATTATTTTAAAACCATAAGTTTACAGCTGTTCCAATGTTAAATTATTTTGATAAACAACTAAATAGCTACAAGTGTTTTGCTGGTTAATTTCACAGGTAAATCAGACCTTAATCTTAACATGCAAGGAAAAATAGAATGTTAACACTTGTTAGAGGCTTTTATAATCCATATTTTAGTTTTTATTAGAGAAGGAATTTCATGGTAAACCTTTTAAAAACTATTCAGTCACTTATGAGTATATGACACATTCATCTAAATTAATCAACTAGCATGTTAGTATTTTATTTTACTAGAGCACTGCTCAGCTTTGGTTTATGGTGGTGTAGGGGATTGAACCTGAACCTCAGAGCCTCAGGCATGAGAGTGTTTTCATAATCATTATTCAGTCTTTCCTACCCAAGACTAAATGTAGTTTCATACTTCTTCCAAGTATGCTTATTAATTTATTTTAGGAAAGAGTGAACCAGAGCATCACTCTGGACACACATAATGCCAGGTATCAGACTCAGGATCTCATGCTTGCGAGTTCTTTATCCATTGTGCCACCTCCTGGGATACCAAAATATTTTTAAAGTATTGCCTGCTATTAACATTTTTGAGTAGCATATGCTATGTGGCTTATAAAAATGTTTATACACATACTTTTTTTTTTGCCTCCAGGCTTATTGCTAGAGTTCAGTGCCCGCACTCTGAGTCCACTGTTCCTGGAGGCTGTTTTTTCCCTTTTGTTGCCCTTGTTGTTGTTATTATTGTTGTCATTGCTGTCAAATAGGACAGAAATCAAGAGAGATGGGGGGAGAGAAAGATAGACACCTGCAGACCTGCTTCACCGCTTATGAAGCAACTCCCCTGCAGGTGGGGAGCCAGGATCCTTACGCAGGTCCTTACACTTGGAGCTATGTGCACTTAACCCACTGTGCTACCACCCGGTCCACCACATACATTTTTAATTGGATAGAGACAGAGAAATTGAGAGAGAAAAGGGAGAGGGAAAGACAACTCAGCAATGCTTCATCACTTGTGAAACTTAACTTCCTGCATGTGGGGAACACGTTTGAACCTGGGTTCTTGCACTTTGGGACATGCGCTCATCCGAGTGCCCCACTGCCTAGCCCTAAATTTGACGTAACTAGAATTAAAGAACATTGCATAGATAATATACTTCCCACTTGTGTTATATCAAGAGTTGTGTGGTGTCAGTCTATCCTTATTGTTGATGATGCTAAATTTGTTTAAAGGGATGTCTTTTCATTGTAAAATACATTCCACTTTAAGAAGGTAACTCTAGGGGGCTGGGCAGCAGGTTAAGCGCACATGGCACAAAGCACAAGGACCAGCATAAGGATCCTAGTTTGAGCCCCCCATTCCTGAAGCAGGTCTGCTGGGGTCTTTCCCCCTTTCTGTCTTTGCTTCCTCTCTCCATTTCTCGCTGTCCTATCCAACAACAACAGCTATAACAACAATAGCAACAAAATGGGAAAAATGGCTTCTAGGAGCAGTGGATTTGTAGCACAGGCACTGAGCCCCAGTGATAAACCTGGAGAAAAAGAAGAACTTTGTCTTCAACAACTTTTAGCCCATTTGATTTAATATACATTGGCGATTAGCCTGAAACAGTTAGAAACTAGAAGTATTTACATGAAGATGTTAGCTTTTTTAAAATTATTTTTGTTAATTAGATAGAGCCTGAAATTGAGAGGGTAGGGGGTGATAGGGAGACAGAGACACATGAAGCAATACTTAAGCACTCGCAAAGCTTTCCCCCTGCAGTTGGGGATGGGGGGCTCGAACCTGGGTCCTTGTGTATTATATCATGTTCACTCAACCAGATAGATGTGCCACCACCCAGCTCCTTTTTTAAATTTATTTTTATCTATTGAACAGAGAGCAGAGATCAAGAGGGTAGGGGCAGGTAGAAAAGAGAGAGAGACACCTGCAAACCTGTTTCACTTGTGAAGCTTTCTCCCTGCAGGTGGGGATCAGGGGCTCAAACCTGGGTTCTTGTGCATTGTAATATGTGCTCAACCAGGTGTACCACCACCAGCCCCCAGAAGATGTTACCTTTTTTCGACATTGATTAGTGTGTGCGTGTGTGTAGAAATGTTTACATTCTTCTTTTACTCACATTTGAGTATCACTATGGACACATAAACTTCATTCAACATGTTAAGATCATTTAAGAATTATCTCGGGAGTCAGGCAGTAGTGCAGAGAGTTAAGTGCGCGTGGCGCAAAGAGCAAGGACCGGCATAAGGATCCCGGTTCGAGCCCCTGACTCCCCACATGCAGGGGAGTCGCCTCACAAGTGGTGAAGCAAGTCTGCAGGTGTCTTATCTTTCTCTCCCCCTCTCTGTCTTCCCCTCCTCTCCATTTCTCTCTGTCCTATCCAACAACAACGACATCAATAATAACTACAACAATAAAACAACAAGGGCAACAAAAGGGAATAAAATATTTTTTTTTAAAAAAAGAATTATTTCTGTGGGGCCGGGTGGTGGCACACCTGGTTGAGCACACGTGTTACAGTGCTCAAAGACCCAGGGTTCAAGCCCCCAGTCCCCACCTTCTGGGGGAAAGCTTTATAAGTAGTGAAGCAGTGCTGCAGGTGTCTCTCTTTCTCCCTATCTCCCCTACCCTCTCGATTTCTGGCTGTTCCTGTCCAATAAATAAAGATAATTTAAAAATTTTTTTTAAATAATAAAAAAAGAATTATCTCTGTGTGTGAGAGAAAACCAGAACATCACTCTGACATATGCACTTGGCAGAGATCAGACTTGGGACCTTGCACATCAAGTCCTACACTTTACCACTTTTTGATGCTCAGATGCTCCCAAATGTGATTAGTAAAGTTTTGCTGTTGTCATATTTCTTTTCAGTCTACCTTGCTTTTTGACACAAGATATACCAGGCTCACTTTGGTTTTGGTTTTGCCTCCAGGGTTGTCAAGGGGGCTTACTGCCAGCACCGTGAATCCACCACTCCTAGCACCCATTCTTTCTTTCTTTTTTTTTTTAATCTTTATTTATTGGATAGATCGCCAGAAATAGATAGAGATGATAGGGAGAGAGACAACCTGCAGCACTGCTTCACCACTCACAAAGCTTTCCCCCGGCAGGTGGGGACTGGGGGCTCAAACCTAGGTCCTTGCGCATTGTAATACATGCACTCAACCAGGTGTGCCACCACCCAGCCCCACACCCATTCTTTTCTGTTCCATCCCATAGGACAGAGGAACCGAGGGGGAGAGGAGTAGGCAGAGAGGGAGTGGAAGACATCACAGACATGCTTCACTGCTCGTGAAGCTCCCCTGCTGCAGGAGCTCGAACCAAGCTCCCTGCACCAGTCCTTGCATATAGCACTACGTGTGCTTAGCCCACTGCACCACCAACTAGCCCTCTACCAGACTCACTTTCCCTGACTAAGCTCTGTAATTAACCATTTCTTTTTTTTTTTTTTAATGTAATTAACCATTTCTTCAAAGGGTTCAATTTTCATGGCACACTTTTAAAGTACTGTATTAACTGTCTCCCTCTCCAAACAATAAGAGGATAAAACTGTCTCTGACATGCTGCTATGGGTTATTTAAACTTCCACTTAGAATACACTAGGCCCCTATTCTCACCAGTGTACATGCTGAAGACTAGTACATTTATTTTGTATCTGGTTGTCGGGAAAGTCATGGAACATTTTTGCATAGAAAAACGAAAATCCATTGTAACTTTTCTGATAACCCAGTATTAATATTTGAGAACTATTTATTTACTGCTGCCATGGTTATCAAGTGGGGCTCAACACCTGCGTGTGTCTACCACTCCTAGAAGCAGCCTTTTTTTTAACTCCAGGGTTATCGCTGGGGCTTGGTGCCTGCACTACAAATCCACTGCTCCTGGAGGCCTTTTTTTTTTCCCATTGTTGTTGCCCGTTATTATAGTTATTGTTGTTGGACAGAGAGAAATGGGGGGTCAGGCGGTAGTGCAGCGGGTTAAGCACACATGGTGCAAAGTGTAAGGACCGGAGTAAGGATCCGGGTTTGAGCCCCCGGCTTCCCACCTGCAGGGGAGTCACTTCACAGGCGGTGAAGTAGGTCTGCAGGTGTCTATCTTTCCCCCTCTCTGTCTTCCCCTCCTCTCTCCATTTCTGTCCTATCCAGCAACGACGACATCAATAACAGCAACAATAACAGCTACAACAATAATTTAAAAACAAGGGCAACAAAAAGGAATAAATAAATAAATGTTTAAAAAAATAATTCCCACTAAGTAGATCAAGAGTTCAGGACTAATGAGATGGATAGCTTTGAAGGTCCTCAGACCCAGGGAAAGAGTGAGTAGGCAGTAGTGGGATCAACAGTGTGTACGGTCCAACTAAAGTATACACATCTTTTTTTGGTAAAGATTATGTCAGTCAAACTGATTGTGAGTCTCTTTGTAACCTCTGCATAAAATCTTCATAAGATCTTTCATGTTTAGGGTTCTTTCTGCCGTATTTTTTTTTTCCTCAGAGATAAGTATGTTTGTGGAAAAGATAACTATAGCAAACTACCTTTTGCCCTTCCTTGCTAGTGCTGAATCACACACTTGTTACTGTCACATTCCCTCAGCATTATGTGCACAGTGGGTTGATTGGTTCTTACATGTTAAGCAGGTGGTACTTGAACATTCTTAGTTACCGTCTGTTTTCAAGTACACTCTTAATATTGGCATAGATGATACCTAACTGCATTTATAGTACATTTACCTAGTAAGGAACAGAAAGTATGTTTGAAAAATAGAGACACCCTTGTGGTTCAGGAGATGGCACAGTGGATAAAGCATTGGACTTTCAAGCATGAGGTCCTGAGTTTAATCCCTGGCAGCACATGTACCAAAGTGATGTCTGGTTCTTTCTCTCCTATCATTCTCATAAATATGTATATATATGTGTATATATATATATATACATATATATATATTATATATAAAGGCGGGGGTAGATAACATAATAGTTATGCAAAGTGAGTCTCATACCTGATGCTCCAAAGTCCCAGGTTCAATCCCTCGCACCACCATGAACCAGAGCTGATCAGTGCTCTGGTTAAAAAATAAATAAATGAAAATAGAGGCACCCAAAATTATTTCACAGTCCAGACACATTTTATTAATGTTTTCAGTTTTACTGATATATACATTGTATAGATTCAAGCTATATGTACAGTCACAACCATGGCAACATTTAACATCTCTATCATGTTGTGTAATTAGTATTTCTCTTCTTTTGTTGTTTTCCAAAATATTTATTGGATAGAGACAGAAAGAAATCAAGAAGAAGTTGATAATTTCAGGGCAACTCATTTCTTTTTATTTAATTATTTTTTAATTTCTTTATTGGGGGATTAATGTTTTACAGTTGACAGTAAATACAATAGTTTATACATGCATAACATTTCTCAGTTTTCCACATAACAATACAACCCTCACTAGGTCCTCTGCCGTCCTGTTCCAGGAGCAACTCTTCTTTTATTTTTTTTTTATTTAATTTATTTATGAGAAAGATAGGAGGAGAGAGAAAGAACCAGACATCACTCTGGCACATGGGCTGCTGGGGATCAAACACGAGACCTCATGTTTGAGAGTCCAAAGCTTTATCACTTCTCCACCTCCCAGACCACAGCAACTCTTATTTCTATTGGTTAAATACTCTCCACTTAATTTCCCTTAATTCCTGAGCCAAATGACTCAAACAATAGGTTTCTGGAGCAAAAATGGATTGTACGACTCCTGATTTTATTGCTAGAGACTTGGGTGGGAGTCACCTCTTTTTTCTTTTTTAATTTTTTAAATTTTCCGTTTTGTTGCTTGTTTTATCATTGTAGTTATAATTGTTGTTGTTATTGTCATTGTTAGATAGGACAGAGAGAAATGGAAAGAGGAGGGAAGGCAGAGAGGGGGAGAGAAAGAGAGATACCTACAGACCTGCTTCATCTCTGCAAGTGTGGAGCTGGGGCTTGAACCGGGATCCTTAAGCCGGTCCTTGCTTTTTGCACCACATGCGCTTAACCCACTGCACTACCACCCGATGCACAGGAGTCATGTCTTAAAATGTCAAATATAAGAGCTGGGTTCTGGGACTGGGTGGTAACACACCTGATTGAGCACATATTACAATGCACAAGGACCCGAGTTCAAGCCCACAGTCCTCATCAGGTTTCCCAGCAGGGGGAAAGCTTTGCAAGCGGTGAAGCAAGGCTGCAGATGTCTCTCACCTTCTCTATCACCCCCTTCCCCCTCAATTTCTGGCTGCCTCTATCCAATAAATAAATAAAGACAATTAAAAAAAGATGTAAAAAATTTTTTTTAAAAAGATCTGGGTGTTGTTGCACCTGGTTCAGCACACACATTACAGTGCTCAGTTCAAGTCCCTGGTCCCCATCTATGGGGGGGGGGGGTTTACAAATGGTGAAACAGTGCTGTAGCTCTCTCTCCCTCCTCTCTATCTCTCCCTTAGCTCTCAATTTTTGTATCTATACAAAATAAAAACATTTTTAGAATGTCCAACAGAAATACCTCAGGCTTTTGAAATGGTACTGCTCAGATTACTTATTAGTGTTGTACATGGTGGACTAGGACTAATCTTGATGCATTTTGCTTTGCTGAAAGCATCTCAACGTATTTGATGAGAATACAAAAAGATGTAGTTCTTAGGTTTCCTATTCAAAATAACAGAATCTGAGTGTGGCAAGCAAATGTGAAGGCTGTTTTGTCTAATCTGCCTTAATTTAGATGCTTGATGTCCCTGTTAGAAATTGGCACACTCTTCATCTAACAGAAGGCATGGTACATTTGCAAAAATCTACAAACAGATCACCTGCCAGGTTCTACAGAAATGCATGTTGCTAGCTGGTGGCATAGCAACAGCAAGTGCTGAAACCCCAGATTTGGACACTATTTTGTTAGACACTTCCAATATCACCAGCTTTGGGAAAGGATACTGAATCAGGAGATAAGGGATAGAGAAAGTCCTAATATGTTTTACTTGTTCTGAAATATGTTGTCTACATTTACTCATCAAAATGGGACATATTTAACCTGAATTTTATTTAGAAGTCTGTGAACTGTAAGATAATAAAGGTCATGCCAATGAGATTAGTACCAGATTCATTCCATTACCCTGAACATCTCCAAAACAGGGAATAGGAGTCAGGAAAGATTTCTGCTTCCAGCGAAGCATATTCTTTGATACTTCTCATGGAAGGCAGATTTACATAGGCTTTACTGTATTTCCATGACGATGAAAAGGGTGAGGGGTAGTATCAGTGAAGCAAAAACAGTTTACAGCATAAAGGGCAAAATAAATGGTTTTAGAGAAGTTAGAGAAAGGATCCTTTACAATAAAAAAAAATTTTTTTTGAGGCAATGTGGCTTTATGATACTGTTTTGGAGTACAGGTTCACCTCTCTGTAAAAATAATATTCCACCAACATCACCAAAGTACAATAATTCTTTCTTATAAATTAATTTTAATTATTTATTATTGAATAGAGACAGAGAGAAATTGAGGGGAGACATAGGGAGGGAAAGAGACAGATACCTGCAGCCTTGTTTTACCACTTGTGAAGCTTCCCTCTCCACCCCCCGCAGGTGGCTTGAACCTGGGCCCCTGAGCACTGTGATGTGTGTGTTTAACCAAATGTCCCACCACGTGGGACCCCAATAATTCTTTATCAAAGTCCTCTGCACTCCCTTCAGCCTTCACCCTCTGCTCCCATTCCCATCCCTCCCTTGTATCCTCAGTTCTGCAATCAGAATACAAGGATTTGAGTTTAATTTTGTCTGTTTTTCCCTTTCTTTTCAAAATTTTACTTTAATATCACTTTATTGGGGGGAATGTTTATTTATAGGAATGATATTGTCACTGGGATATAGTTACATATTTTTTCTCCCCCCCCCCCAGTCATGCTAGGAATAAATTCAAGGTCTTGTGCCTGTGTAACACCACTGAACTGTCTTTCCAGACCAACTTTTCCACTACTATTGTCTATATCCTTCTTACCAATTTCACTTAGCTTAATTCCCTCCAGGATTTATGTTGTCACAAATGGCAAAGTTTCATCGTGTTTTTTTTCTATATAGTAGTATTCCATGGCACATACACACTACATCTCCTTATGGATTGGATTATACCTCCTCAAAAAATGTTCTGAAGACCAGTGTTTCTGAATGTGAGTCTTTGGAAACAGTCACATTCACAGTTGTACTGCAGATATAATTAGCTATAACATCATACTGAATTTAGAATAGGTCCTATCTCAGGATTGGTATCCTATAACAGGAGAAGAAATACAAAAGGAAGACGTCTCTATAGACTGAAACTGTGTTCTCCCAAAACTTACGTTGAAACCCCAGTCCTCACGGGGTATTTGGAAATGGGATCTTTGGGAGCTAAACTGACTCAGGTAAGAGTAAGAGATAAGTGGCAAGAGCAAGAGATAAGTGGCATAATAAGCGGAAGAGACACCAGAACTTCCTCTTTCCATCATGTGAAAATGCTAACAAGGGCAACAAAAGGGAATAAATAAATAAATAAATATTTAAATAAATAAATAATAAAAGAAAATGCTAATCCCGGAAGAGGTTTGCACCAGAGCATGCTGGCACTCTAGCCTCTAGAACTTCAGACTTCTAGCCTCTAGAACTATGCGAAAATACATTTCTCTTGTTTGAGTCACTCAGTCTTTTGGCATTGTGTTGCGGCAATTGATGCAGTTACAAACATTATGTAACCATGCAGGGAGGCACCAGAGTAATGCAAGCCAGGAGATGCCAGTGTTTAATGGTCATCACCAGAAACCAGAGGGGAGAAAGAAGGGAAAGATTCTATTCAGAGTCTCTGATGACACCTTGGTTTTGAATTTTTAGCTTCCAGAACCATGAAAGAAGAAATTTGTATTGCTGGGACCAGGGAGATAGGCTCAGCAGGGACCATACTGGACTTGCATGCAGAAGCCCTAGACTCAATGCCAGGCAATGGACAAAATGCCAGAGTGACACTCCAGCCTCTTATGAAAAGAACAGCAAACAAGGGAGTCGGGGTGTAGCGCAGCAGGTTGGGTGCAGGTGGCGCAGGGCGCAAGGACCGGTATGAGGATCCTGGTTCGAACCCCGGGTCCCCACCTGCAGGGGAGTCGCTTCACAGGCGGTGAAGCGGGTCTGCAGGTGTCTATCTTTCTCTCCTCCTCTCTCCATTTCTCTCTGTCCTATCCAACAACGACAACAACAATAATAACTACAACAATTAAACAAGGGCAACAAAAGGGAATAAATAAATAAAATAAATATTAAAAAAAAAAGAACAGCAAACAATAAACAAATGAACCACCCTGCCGAGTCTGTTGTATAGAGCTATAGGACACCAATGTAAGGGTCATTGTAAGGTTGGTGAAAGAAGGCTGGAAATGGACAGATGACTCAAGGTCTGTCTTATACATATCTCAGGTGACAAAATATGGTTAGGAGCTTCTGAAACCTGAACATTAACCAGAAAGTAATATAAAACGCCCCCCCCCCCAACTTATTACATAAGGCATGGGAGCAAATTTAGTTCCCCAAAGGTCATATGTTACATATAACACTTTCTTATTTATTTATTTATTCCCTTTTATTGCCCTTGTTGTTTTACTGTTGTAGTTATTATTGTCATCGTTATTGGATAGGACAGAGAGAAATGGAGAGAGGAGGAGAAGACAGAGAGGAAGAGAGAAAGATAGACATCTTCAGACCTGCTTCACCGCTTGTGAAGCGACTTCCCTGCAGGTGGGGAGCCGGGGCTGGAACCAGGATCCTTAAGCCGGTCCTTGCGCTTTGCGCCGCATGTGCTTAACCCGCCGGGCTACGCCCGACTCCCATATAACACTTTCATAGCCCATTTATTGTACTAAATCAATTATGTCTTAGTTATATTAGGCAAAAGTTCATGCCAGGAATTGAGCTATGATTTTTCTCAGCATTTAATTTAACAATCTACGTGGTGAATGTCCAGGTGGTGGTGCACCTGGTTGAGCACAGGTTACAGTGCTCAAGGACCAGGCTTCGAGCCCCCAGTCCCCACATGTAGAAGAAAAGCTTTGCAAGTAGTGAAGCAGTGCTGCAGGTGTCTGTCTCTCCATCTCTCTCCCCCTACCATCTCAATTTCTGACTATCTCTAGCCAATAAGTGAAGATAATTATTACTATAAAGAAATAATAAAGAAATAATAATTATTATTATAAAGAAAGAAACTGTTGTAAGTCAGGAAATTTCCTAAAAATGAGAAATCCTATTGAAATGAGCAAGAAAAAAATGGGTGGTGGTGGTGGTGGAGAATAAATGGTCTCTCTTTCCATTTCAAATGCAGGGAAAGATGTTAAGTACGAGGCATTGCAGTAACTCTCAAGTCAAGGTTATGCATCTATTGATATCATTTTTCAGGGATTAAGAGAATGCACATAAAGACTTTGAAATTGTGAATAGACATCTATGTGAACATATGGGTGTATAATCCTGTTAAACACTTACTGTGTTCGGCAGGAACAAAGAGCCAATTCAAATGCCTGCTCACTTAGTTCTTCCCACCCCCACAGATGTGAGACTTAGTAGGTGGGAGGATCTAATGCGTGCCTCCTGAGGTCCATGTAGAAACTCCAGCTATGATTTTGTCCAAATGCCAAGGCAATTACCAGTACATGACAAGGGAATGTATGTTCCTCTGAGGGCGAGGGCCAGAAAAATGTTGGAAGATGTACAGCGCCCTCCCAATTAACCAAGTAGCCACTGCATTCGAGTGTTTATAGGACTCTTATCAATAGCTATATGCACTGAGATGCCACTTGCCAACTCAAACATTTTCCCACACACTCTCTGTTCTATCAGGGCACAAATGTGGCTTCAGGAACTAAAATGATTGTGGTCCAATATCCCTACCTAGAAACTGAAGATTCTTTGATATATGCCGTTGCTTTTGTTCTGGAGAGCTCATCATTCAGGTCTCAGTATATGCATGCCCCGTGCTCAGATTTACTGACGGGGGTCGGGTGGTAGCCCAGCAGGTTAAGCGCACGTGGCGCAAAGCGCAAGAACCGGCCTAAGGATCCTGGTTCGAGCCTCGGGCTCCCCACCTACAGGGGAGTAGCTTCACAAGTGGTGATGCAGGTCTGAAGGTGTCTGTCTTTCTCTCCCCATGTTTTCCCCTCTTCTCTCCATTTCTCTCTGTCCTATCCAACAGTGACGACATCAATAGTAACCACAACAATAAAACAAGGGCAACTGGGGCCAGGTAGTGGCGCACCTAGTTGAGTGCACATGTTACAATGCGCAAAGACCCAGGTTGGATCCCCTGGTTCCCACCTGCAGGGGGAAAGCTTCACAAGTGGTGAAGCAGGGCTGCAGGTGTTTCTCTGTCTCTCTAACTCCCTATCATCCCCTTCCCTCTTGATTTCTACCTGTCATTATGCAATAAATAAATAAAGGTAATTTAAAAAGTTTTAAAAAAACAAGGGCAGCAAATGTGAAAATAAATAAATATTAAAAAAAAAAAAAAGATTCACTGATCAAGGACGCAGGTTCAAGCCTCTGGTCCCCACCTTCAGGGGGAAGGCTTTGTGAGTGGTGAAGCAGGGCCGCAGGTGTCTATCTCTCTCCCTCTCTATCATCCCCTTCCCTCTTGATTTCTGCCTGTCTCTAACTAACTAATAAATAAATAAATATTTAAAAAAAGACTCACTGATTACCATGCTCCCTTTGCTCCTTTTTTTGAAGTTCTTTCATATATATCTTTTTTTTTTCTTTTTTTACCAGAGCACTGTTCAGCTCTGGCTTATGGTGGTACAGGCATTTTTAAAAAATATATATATATAAATTTATTTATTTAGTGGATAGAGACAGAGAGAAATCCTGAGGGAAGGGGGAAGATAGAGAGGGACAGAAATGAAGAGGCACCTGCAGCACCACTTAACCACTCATGAAGTTTTCCCCTCTGCAGGTGGGAACTGAGATTTGAACCTAGGCCCTTTCACAGTGTAATGTGTGTGCTTAACCACCACCTGGCCCCAAGGCATGTGGTTTGTATCTTTATTTAAAAACTTTTTTATTAGTAATTTAATAATGATTTACAAAATTTTAAAATAATGGTGTAATTCCATACTGTTCACCCCACCAGAATTCTGTGTCCCCCATCCCCCTCCAGAGGAAACTGCACTAGTTCTCTTGAGGTCACAGTTATGGTTTGACTATATATTTACCATGTTCTTCTTGTAGTTAGGATTCTGCCCATTTGCAACCATTCATTCAGTTTTTATTTATCACCATTATTTAGGCTGAATGAATTTAGTTGAGACTGTCTGAAGTTCTTTTTTGTTTTCTGTAGATTCTCTGAAGTGTAAGGAATGCTTGACATAGCAGATATCTAGTAAATATGGTTGACTGACTGGAAGTCTAATATCCTCTTACCTGGAAAATTATTGATTTATAATTCATTATCACTAAAAGCAGGAGGGGAGAGATGGTGAAATAACTCATCTGGGAAGGCCCGGTTTGCCATACATTGCTGGGGGCTAAACTTAGGACCTCATGCTTGAGAGTCCAATGCTTACCCACTGTGCCACCTCCCAGCTGCTTGTCTCTTTCTCTTTTTAAAAGCTTATTAATGAAAGAGAGAGCCAGAGCCTCACTTTGGCACATGTGATGCTGGGAATCAAACTTGGGACCTCATGCTTGAAAGTTCAATGGTTTACCCACTGTTCCATTTTCCTGCTTGTGTCTCCTTTTAATCCTTTAGTTTTGCCTTTATAATCCCACTGCTGCTCACAAAGCAAAAACCGATCTACTTGTGGACAGTAGAATTAACACTTTCTATGTTTTTTAAAAAATATTTATTCCCTTTTGTTGCCCTTGTTTTTTATTGTTGTTGGATAGAACAGAGAGAAACGGAGAGAGGAGGGGAAGACAGAGAGGAGGAGAGAAAGATAGATACCTGCAGACCTGCTTCACCGCCTGTGCAGCTGGTCCTTGCGCTTTGCACCACGTGTGCTTAACCCACTGCGCTACCGCCTGACTCCCTCACTTTCTATAATGTTATATAGATGAAAATCATACAATATGTACTATTCTTCCTTGCTTATTTCACTCAGTATAGTTATTTTGAATGTAAACCATCACATACACCAATCATTTGTTCAATTTTTACTGTTCAGTTATTATTCCATTGTCTGGATCTACCACAACTGTGACTACATATTTGGATTATTTCTAGCTGAGTCTATTACATAAAGATTCTACTAACATTCCTGTACAATTTTTTTTTTTTTTTTAGAGATTTTATTTATTTGTGAGAAAGATAGGAGGAGAGAGAAAGAACCAGACATCGCTTTGGCACATGTGCTGCCAGGGATGGAACTCGGGACCTCATGCTTAAGAGTCCAAAGCTTTACCACTGCGCCATCTCCTGGACCACACTGTACAAATCTTTTTTTAAATTTAATTTAATTTATTTATTAATGAGAAAGATAGGAGAGAGAGAAAGAACCAGACGTCACTCATGTGCTGCCAGGGATTGAACTCAGGACCTCATGCTTGAGAGTCCAAAGCTTTACCCACTGCGCCACCTCCCGGACCACTGTACTGTTATGCCCAGAAGTTTGAGTCCCGATCTCACGCAAAGAAGACCAGAATCACATGCAATAGCAAGAGCCTTTATTAGGACGCTTAAGCTTAGGCCGCTGAAGGCCGCCGACACCCTTCCAAGCAAGGGGAGACTCTGCGACCCCAATCACTTCTCGTCCCACCTTTTTATAGTTATCAGAGGGTGGGCACAGGTGGAAATATCCACATGGAACAAGGAACAATTGGCTTCGGGTCAACAGCTGCTCTCAATATTCAGGGCCCCTCTCCAACTGTGAGAAAATGAAATCCCCCAAATTTAGACTGGTCCATTAAAGTAGAGAAAGTGTCTTCGAAACTAGATGAGACGAAATACACTAATGCACAAATGTTTATCTTGAAACTGCTACCTTGTAACCCCTGCTACCTCAGCTATATGTTAACCTGTCCATTTGGCTTCTGTAAACACTGCTTGCTTCCTCCCTAGAAGACAAGAATGGAATGTTCTCCTTGAAACTTTTACTCCAAAGATAAATTAACAAGGACATGTAGACCCCCCCCCCCTTCACTTTTCCCTTTAAATGGGGGGGGGGGTGAATTTCAAGCCTGGTTATCTCAGAGCAACAGTACCAGACTGGGTTCCGGCCTGGGATACCTCAGCTGGGGTTTGTCTTGTTTTGTCTTTGGTGTTGTCTCTGTGTTAAGTCTGAGTGCTAACCTTAATTCTCACTCTTTAACACTTAAATAAATTCCTCTTATTTCACTTATATACTGGAGTTGTGTCAGTTTGTGTGGGTCCGGGTCAGAAGTGCTCTTACACAACCCCACATATACAATCTTTTTAAAGGACATGCTTTCACTCCTCTTGGTAAATAGTTGAGAATGTCTGGGACATAAGTGTACACTTAACTACTTAAGGCATTGCCAAAGTTTTCTCAGATTGTACCATTTTATTTTATTTTATTTTACCAGAGAACTGCTTAGCTCTGGCTAGTGGTGGTGGTGTGTGGAATTTAAACTGAGACTTCAGAGTCTCAGGCATGAGAGTTCTTTGCGGAATCATTTTACTACCTCCACTCATATAGGTATTATATATATATATATATATATATATATATATATATATATATATAGTTACAGAGCAAAAATCAAATCTCCATCCACTGCAAGGAAGCAAATGATGTTTATTTACGAATTGCAATCAGAGCCGAGTGGTGACTGATGTTAGTCTACCAAGCTCGACCCTGAACAAGGCTCAAACCACATAGGTTATAGGATTCTAGAGTACATCTTGGGTGGGGAATATGCAAAACTAGAATTCTATCACACACTCAATAGCATTTTACAGAAAACGCAGGATCCAATCATTTCAGACATTGCAATACCCTAAGCAGCCTATAAGAATTGTCTAATTTCAAGCCTTTATGCAAAATAGGGTCACCACACTTTCTCCTTGTCAGCTAAGACCACCGGGCTATCAGCTCCCTCGACCTTGAGCAAGTGGTTGGGTTTCAAGGACTTGGTTAGGCGAGCTATTCTCTTTAAGACAAACAACAGGTGGCTTATATCTTGGTGTGTGGGTTTTGTCTAGCCCCCCTTTTTACAGGAATTTTCCACTGCAGGCAGAAAAGCAACTATACTTACAACTCATGCTTAAAATTTTACTTAAAGCAATTCTAAAGTTACTGCTTCTAACATATATATATGTATATATATATATATATATATATATATATATATATATATATATATATATATATATTCTTTTTCTTACCAAAGCACTGTTCAGCCCTGGCTTATGGTGGTGCAAGGGATTGAACATGGGGCCTTGGAGCCTCAGGCATTAGAGTCTGTTTGCATAACTATCATGCTGTCCCCCCCATAGTTGTACCATTTTTATATACCCATGAGAAAAGAGAGTAATGGGTTGGGCCACTGAGTGGTTTCATCACCAGCAAGAGATGAGGTAATGACAGCAGCCATGGAGCTCACCAGGTAGGCAGACAGTGCTTCAGTCCAGTCCTCTGCAGTCAGTTCTTGAGAATCTGGTTAAGGTAACAGTTCAGGTGGTGTGTCGAGACAGACAGACAGACAGACACACACACACACACACACACACACACACACACACACGTGTGCTGGAGGAGAATCATCTATGCTAGACATGACAATAGCCCGGACACTTGGGAAAGAAAGGAGAGGGCAGGGGCTGGAGACACAGCATAATGGTTCTGCAAAAAGACTCTCATGCCTGAGGCTCAGAGCTCCCAGGTTCAATCCCCAGCACTGCCATAAGCCAGAGCTGAGCAGGGCTCTGATCTTTCATCTTTCTGTCTCTTCCTCTATCTTGCATTAAAGAAAAAAAAAAAAAAAGGCAGGACTTGAAAAGCTCCAATTATGGGACTTGATAAGAGGGGGAGAAAAAGTGATGCCCAGGTTGTAGTGACTACGTTATGGTGGTGACAACACAGTGGACAAGTAGGTCTTTGGGGAAGAAAAGGTTATTGCTCCTTGTGAGGTGCCCACGGGAAACAAAACGAAGCCGCAGGCTGTAAATACAGTCCGTATTGGCAGAGATACACTCTTCCGGGGCGGCGACACAGTGGAGAAACAGGATCAGTTGTCATCAGCCAGTGCCGTCTATAAGCTCCTATATCTCCTTGTAAACACTACACTTGAGGAGAAAACACTCATTTATAAGGTTACGTCAGTGCCCCTCCCAGCAAGTGCACGGGCGTCAACATTCCAGGCCTCGTCCCGCCCGCTGCGGCTAAGCGCATGCGCAAGGCCGTCCCCGCGGCCGCTCCCTTCTCCGGGCGTCTACGCTCCTCGGCGGCCCCGCCCCGGCGGCTGCCTATGACCCGCCTGGGCGCAGGGAACGGAAAGCCGGAAGGGGCAAGGCCAGTTCAGTTCGCCATGGGCCTGTTTGGGAAGACCCAGGAAAAGCCGCCCAAAGAACTGGTAAGGGCTCCGGCGGCGGCGGCAGACGAGCGGGTGGGCTTGCGTGGGACGAAGTAGAGCTGCTGAGCGACCGGATAGTCTCCCCCTCAGCTGACCAGGTACCGCCCGGCCCTCATTTCCGGGGTCTCCCACTAGACCGAGGGGCCGACCGAGAGCGTTGGAGGACACAGCGGTGGGGAAAGAGGGCGCGAGGGTTTCTCGGCACGTCACAGAGAGGTGAAGGGGCTGAACTCAGCACTGCTCGGACTGGCCGCCGGCACGGAGGCGGCCCACGGGTTTGGTCTCTGCCAGCCGCGTCACCCCCCCGCGTGTTGGTACAGCCCGCGGGAAGCGCGCGCAGGCCCCGCCCCTCGGCTGCCTCGCTGGGGGTGGGGGCTCTGCGTCACCGCAGGGTCGCGCCCTCTGACCCGTGACCCGTGCGGGGACCCGGTGCACGTTCTACTCTCCCGCACACCTTGACCCCCCCCGCACCTCTATCGCTGCAGGGACAACCCCACCTCCCCAGGTCTGGAGGAGGCTGCTGGAGAGAGGCCGCTGGACCCGGCTTGACATGCTGGATCTGTGCACGGGGATAGCAGAGCGCAGGCAGGAGGGCCTGGCTTTGAATAAGGCTTCCACATCTCTTTTTTTAAAAACCAGAGCTGAGGCTTAGGGTGGTGCAGGGGATTGAGCCTGGGACTGTGGAGCCCCAAGCATGAGTCTCATTGCAGAACCATTATGCTATCAACCCCCCCGACTTCCCCCTTTGGTGCAGGAAAGTTGATTTCTCGGCGCTTCAACTTAAAAAAAAAATTCTTGTAATGTTTATTAATTGGTTCGCTTTTGTTGCCCTTGTTGTTTTACTGTTGTAGTCATTGTTGGATAGGACAGAGAGAAATGGAGAGAGGAGAGGAAGACAGAGAGGGGGAGAGAAAGACAGACACCTGCAGACCTGCTTCACCACCTGTGAAGCGGCTCCCCTGCAGGTGGGGAGCCGGTGGCTCGAACCGGGATCCTTAGGCCGGTCCTTGTGCTTTGTGCCACGTGCGCTTAACCCGCTGTGCTACCGCCCAACTCTCTCAGCAGTTCAGTTTTGTCAAGAAGTAGGAATGACAGGAGAATCACTTTAAAATGAGAAATTTAAAAAAATTATCTTTACATATTAGATAGAGAGCCAGTAATTGAGAGGAGCGGGAGATAGGGAGAGAGATACCTGTAGCCCTGCGTCACCACTTGCAAAGCTTTACCCCTGCAGGTGGGGGGGAAGGGCCTGGGGCTTGAACCCAGGTCCTCATTGAACCAGGTGCGCCATCACCCGCCTCTAGTTAAGGGGAATTTAAGATTATAGATCCTTCAGCTTTTGTTCCCCGAGTGCAGACCGGCAGCATCCACAGTAACCGGGAGCCCAGTGGGTTTGGCATCTCAGGCTCAACCCCGACATCCACAGAGCAGGATTTGAATTCAGACAAGATCCCATCCCAGAACACTCAAGTTTGAGAAGCATTGATCTACAGAATACAGTACAGATCTATTAATAAAGGGGGAGAATACTCTAAAATCATTTAGTTAATAGATGATATGTTGGGGGAGTCGGGCGGTAGTGCAGCGGTTAAGCACACATGGTGCAAAGCACAACGACCGGCGTAAGGATCCTGCTTTGAGCCCCCGGCTCCCCACCTGCAGGGGGGTCGCTTCACAGGCGGTGAAGCAGGTCTGCAGGTGTCTGTCTTTCTCTCCCCCTGTCTTCCCTTTCTCTCTCCATTTCTCTCTGCCCTATCCAACAGCGACAACATCAATAACAACAACAACAATAAAAACAACAAGGGCAACAAAAGGGAAAATAAATTAATAAAAAAATTAAAAAAATATGTTGGGTGGAGAAGAGACTCGGCAATTCCCACAACAAAACTTTAATGCCTGAGGCTCAGAGGTCCCAGGTTCAATCCCCAGTTCCACCACAAGCCAAAAACGGAGCAGTTCTAAGGGCTGGATGGTGGCAAACCTGTTTGAGTGCACATGTTATCATGGGGAAGGACCAAGGTTCAAACCCCTGGCCCCCATCTGCAGGGTGAAGCAATGGTGAAGCAGGGCTGCTGGTGTGTGTCTCTCTCTCTCTCTCTCCCTTTCTGTCTCCCCTTCCCTCTCAGTTTCTGTCTCTCTCCAGTATATATTTAAATGATAATAAGTAAATAAGTGATCTCTCACCTGCTCAGTTCTTGCAGGCATATAAAACAAACAACCCCATACTTTATGCAGTTCTTTACACACAGCATGTGTTGATATTATTTCAGTTAATCATAGGCTCTAGAACAATAGGTATTAAGTAAACATTAGTCCACTCGGGGGAACTTACTCAGTATTACTCCCAGTGAAATTAAAAAATAAAAAATAGTAGCACTTGAATAAAGAGTGGGCTGGGGAGATAGAGTAGTGGTTATGCAAAAGACTTTCAGGGACCACGTGGCAGGGCAGGTGGTTAAACACTCACATTACAGTGTGCAAGGACCCAGGATCAAGCCCCTGGTCCCCACCTGCAGAGGGGAAGCTTCATGAGTTGCAGGTGTCTCTCTGTCTCTCTACCTTTATATATATCCCCCTCTCAGTTTCTCTCTGTTTCTATCCAATAGCAAAAAAAAAAAAAAAAAAAAAAAAAAGACTTTCACTTCTGAGGCTCCAAAGTCTCAGATTTAATTTCTGATGTTAGGAAAATATTTTTTAGTTTTCTTCTTTTTTTAAATATTTATTTATTCCCTTTCGTTGCCCTTGTTGTTTTATTGTTGTTGTTAGGAAAAGATTTTTATTTTATTTTATTTATTTATTCCCTTTTGTTGCCCTTGTTTTATTGTTGTTGTTGTTGGATAGGACAGAGAGAAATGGAGAGAGGAGAGGAAGACAGAGGGGGAGAGAAAGATAGACACCTGCAGATCTGCTTTACCGCTTGTGAAGTGACTCCCCTACAGGTGGGGAGACAGGGGCTTCTTGAACTGGGATCCTTATGCTGGTCCTTGTGCTTTGCGCCACCTGCGCTTAACCTGCTGTGCTACCGCCTGACTCCCAGGAAATGATATTTATGACTAGTGTTTGGCCTTAGCATTGCCATTCATAAAATGAGCTAAGATTCTGGAAAAATTACCTTCTTACTGTTTAAACAGATTTCTACATATACTTAAAAAAAAATTTAACAAAAAAGTATTTTATTTATTATATGAGGGAGAGAGAGCGATTCACATGAGACACAGAGACAAGACAGAGTACCACCCTGGTACATGCAGCACTAGAAATCAAACTGTGAGTCTCAGGCATGCAAGTTGAGCTGTTTCCCAGACTACCTGTTAGATGACTTTAGGAATAGCAGACCAGTATACAGTTGTAGTAGCGCAACCTTCCTGAGAAAGTAAATGACACCAGAAAATTGCACAAATGATACATAAGAGTGGTTTTAAAAATATTCCTGTCAGAAGGGTAACCTAAAGATGAAGCAAACAGCAAGGTAACCTCACATTTTTACAAGATGAGCATTTCAAGTACAAATCTACTTGGCTACCTCCTAGGAGTTCAGAGGTTTCAACCTCAGACTGAGATAAGTATAAATGAATTGACCTACACTATTTAAAAATATATATAATATATTAAGTGCACATGGCGTGAGCCCTGGTTCTCCACCTGCAAAGGGGTCGCTGCACAAATGGTGAAGCAGGTCTGCAGGTATCTTATCTTCCTTTCCCTGTCTCTGTCTTCCTCTCCTCTCTCTGTTTTTCTCTGACCTATTCAACAACAATAACAACAAGGGCAACAAAATTGAACAAAATGGCCTCCAGGGTCACTTTATTGGAGGGTTAGTGGTTTACAGTATGGTTGTTGACTCATGGATACAATTTTTCACCCCCCTGTGACAGGTGTCTGCAGAACAATCGTCCTCAACCTAGATCCCTTTCTACTATTATTCACCAGGACTCCAATGCCTTCTCCACCCTCTCCCTTCACCTCTTTCCAAGCCCCAGCGATAACCCTGGAGGAAAAAAAAAATCTTAGGAAAAAAATTTTAGAGTGGATGGAGATAAGAAACTGTTACTTCTGAGTGGAGTGCTGGCGAGTGATGGCTGTGGTAAGATGTAGGGTTATTGCAATAAAAAGAGGGTGGAGTAGGAAGGCATTGTGTGTCATGCCTGTTAAGGAAGGAGAGGATTCAGAATAGTGATTTGAAATAAAACCTGAAAAGTCTTAGCATATATCTGAAGCCTCCAGATGACAGGATGCAGGTATGAGCTACAAGCAGAAATGGGAATACAAAAGCTGAGTTTTAGAAATACTTAGGCAATGTAGTCAGAATTTGCTGATCTACTGGATGGCCCCCCTCACACCTTTATCACCCCCCTGAGTTGTCTTGAACTGAAATTGAGAGAATTCAAGGAAAAGAGTAGGTTAGATGGAATAGTGATGTGGAAGGGAAGAAATCATAGATCTCAATTTTAAAAAGAATTCAGGAGATCAGAAAAGATAAGGAGAAGATTGGGGAGGGTGGAGAGGAGACAGTGTAATGCTATGCAAAAAGACTCATGATCAAGGCTGTAAAAATCTAGGGCTATTTGGGGAAGATATTCTTTTCTTTTTCAGTTCCCTGCAGCAAAATTTTAACTTTCTTAGGAGCAAGCGTTATGGTGTATGTACATGTCTGTGAGAGAGAGTGTGTGTGTATGTGTGTTCTACTGGGTCAAACTGGTGTTGAATTCCATTAAGAATAAGACAACCGCGGAGTTGGGCGGTAGTGCAGTGGGTTATGTGCACATGGCGTGAATCGCAAGGATTGGTGCAAGGATCCTGGTTTGAGCCCCCGCTCTCCACCTGTAGGGAGTCACTTCACAAGCGGTGAAGCAGGTCTGCAGGTGTCTTATCTGTCTCTCCCCCTCTGTCTTCCCCGCCTCTCTCCATTTCTGCGACGGACTGCTCAGGCGGAGGATCAGCAGGAAGGATCAGGGAACTCCAAAAGTGACCACCAGGGTGGGTCAGGAGGAGAACAGAATACAACACACTCTGTTGGAGGGTGAATCTGAACTCAAGTTTTATTTAGCAAGTGAGAGCTTATATATCCTTCAGCCTTACATAAACAATATCTGAATACAGAAAGTAATGGCCTTGGGGTTTTACAGAAATGTCATACTTCATGGGGTGATGTATTTCTGAGTAACAGGCTTATCAGATAGTAGTTTACGTGGAGTTTTAACATATTTCATAAGAGGAGGTGAGTAAGTATTATTAAGAATTTTTCCTAAAACTTTATGTATTTGATGACCCATAACTTTGTCCACCTCATTTCTTGTTCATCTGTATCTAATCTGGGAACAGGAGCTGTTCATCCCCTATTACACAGCATCATTACCATGTACATAATGAAAACAATAATCAGAGTTTCCAGTTTAGATCTGCTCAGGATGCCAAGACCCACTTCCAGAATTCTTCTTCCTTGAAGAGAGTTTTCCTGGGTGCTGACCCTGTCAGACCCATCATTCTGGAGTTGAGTGGGGCGTGGCACATTTCTCTGTCCTATCCAACAACAACGGCAGCAATAACAACAACAACGATGATAATAAAGGGCAGCAAAAAGGGAAAATAAATAAATACAAAAACAATTTAATAAAAAGAATAAGCTACATGTGCTTGGTGAGTAGAAATGGAGATGGGTGAGAGGAGATGCTAACACATTTGAAGTAGAGCATACGTGATAATCTTCTATATGCCTGCCTACCTACCAGCCATCCAGTTCTACATAATGTTTGTTGTTTTTTGGCTAATTTCTAGTTTTATGTATGTTTTAAATCTTGAGATATGCATACAATCCTTGTTTAAAGAAATTGCCTTAGGGGCCAGGCAGTGGCTCATCTGGTTAAGCACACACATTAGGGACCTGGGTTCAAGCCCCTGGCCCCCACCTGCAGTAGGAAAGCTTCACGAGTGGGTGAAGTAGGGCTGCAGGTGGCTTTCTCTCTCTCCCTCTCTATCTCCCCTTCCCTCTAAATTTCTCTCTGTCTCTATTCAATAATAAGTAAAATTAAAAAAATACTGCCTTAAGGTAAGAGGAGTTAGGTAACACAGTTAAAAGTGGGAGAGGAATTTACTTTTCACTATATAGCTTTGTTTAAACTATTAGAATAAAATGCCACGTGCTGGGTACTTCAGAGTATTTGAACTCTGAAAGTTGGGAAGTTCGGATTTAGTCTCCCACAGATTTAGTGTCTGATGTTCCAGTTTCCGGTTCACATCACTTTGGTGTGTTCTTACTTGGTAGAAAGGGAACTAAGCAAAAACATTTTTCCCCTTAATTTTAGTTCAAGATAATGCCTTCCAGGAGACTCTCCTGTCTTCATCCTTCCCATTCCATGGTAGTCACAGGCTTCTAAATGTGACAGTTCTCCTCCACCTTCAGCAGGCCTTATCTAGTAGTCTTCACTTGGACACCTCAAGGTAGAACTTGAGTCACCGCTAAGGTGAATGTCCCCTGGAACATCCCTTGGAACTCTCCTCATTTCAGGGCTACCTGTCTTTAAACTTTACTTAACCTTGTTCTAATGTTCATTTCTTACTCAATATTCATATCTGTGCTGCATGCTATACCAGGGCTGCCCATTCATCTAACGAAGCCACTGTGTATTATTGTGCTGCAGCTGTCAACGTCTTAATTTCATCTTTCACCTGCACTAACTGACAAGGGCCCTTGGAGGGCATGACTAAGCATGTTCAGTTTAAAACCTTTTTTTTCCCCCCTTTTGCTATGAGCACTGCTCAGCACTGGCTTATGGAGGTGTTGAGGATTGAATCTGGGATCTCTGGGGCCTCAGGAATGAGTCTTTTTGTATAGCCATTGTGCTGTCTTCCTATTCCATTATGTTCAATATTAAGCAGTTAGGTGGTAAGGGAGTATTGTGACATAAGTTTAACTTCTGTGGCATATGCTTAATGAACGAAAAACTAGAGTGATGCAATTTAAAGTTTAGTTTTAATGATTTATCAACTGACAAAATTCTATTCAGTTTTTCTTGAAGCTGATAAATTGGGAAGCCTTTACTTATAAGTAGTTGATAATTAGAAGTACTTTTTTCTACTTTATCAGTCCCTGCAGCAATATATATTTGATGCTTTGGGGGGGGAAATATATCATGGTAGTAAGAGACTTAATGTTAGAAGAATATTTTTCTTCTGTAAAATGAGAAAGCATTGTTAAAGGGAGGATATTCTTATAGCTCAGGCAGGACAATTTTAAAACAGTATGTGCAGAAGTTGAAAATCTTATGCTTTTAAAATCTACCTGTTATCATGTACCTCTTAAAAAATCCTTTTGGGGAGTCGGGCGGTAGCGCAGCAGGTTAATCGCCGTGGCTCAAAGCGCAAGGACCAGCATAAAGATCCTGGTTTGAGCCCCCGGCTCCCCACCTGCAGGGGAGTCGCTTCACAGGAGGTGAAGCAGGTCTGCAGGTGTCTGTCTTCCTCTGCTCTCTCCATCTCTCTCTGTCCTATCCAACTACAATGACATCAATAATAACAATGATAAACAACAAGGGCAACAAAAGGGAAAAAATAAAAAAATAAAGTTTCTTTTAAAAAAAATTCTTATGTACCTGCATGGTACTGTACTCTTTGAGGTCATCCTCTTACCTGTCTCCACATAAGAATCTTTGAATTGGGAGTCGGGGGTAGCACAGCAGGTTAAATGCACATGGTGCAAAGTGCAAGGGCCGGCATAAGGATCCCAGTTCAAGCCCCCGGCATCCCACCTGCAGGGGAGTTGCCTCACAAGCAGTGAAGCAGGCCTGCAGGTGTCTATCTTTCTCTCCTCCTCTCTGTCTTCCCCTCCTCTCTCCATTTTTCTCTGTTCTATCTAAAATAATGACAACAATAGTAACTACAACAGTAAAACAACAAGGACAACAAAAGGGAATAAATATTAAAAAAAAAAAAAGAACCTTTGAATTGCTTGGGATTTTCATGCACTCTGAATAAAAGGATACAGAGGAAAAATGGAATCTCACCATAAAGTGTTCGTATTTTTCATTAAAAATGTAAATTCATTTATTTAGAGAGGACCAGAAAGAGCAGATAGGAGAGAATGAACGAGAACTAGAGCATCACTTCGGCAAACATAGCTCCAGGGACAGGACTCAGGATCCCTTGCTTAAGAGCCCAGTGTAATGTTCTTTCTTTAAAATGGCTTTTCGCTGTGTTTAGATTTTTGTGTGAAGTGTAAAATTAATATAGAGATGTTATTAATTGAAATACGGACATTGACTTCTTAATTAAAAATTCTCTTTATATATATATTTTTCAGGTCAATGAATGGTCACTGAAGATAAGAAAGGAAATGAGAGTTATTGACAGACAAATAAGAGGTAAATTATCATGTTACATATCTTTTGTTTGCCCGTAGGGTTATTGTTGGGGCTCTGTGCTTACACAAAGACTTCACTTCTTCCAGTGGCCCTTTCTTTCCCCTTTTTCCTTTTTGATAGCAGGTGAGACAGAAAGAGAGAAGGAAGGTACTTAGAATACTGCTCCACCACTCCTGAAGCTTTCTCCCTGTAGGTGAGGATGGGGTGTTTTACCCCGTCCTCACAGGTGATGATGTATGTGTTCTAGTCGGGCCACCACCTGGCCTCTCATTTTATAGATCTTACTCCTTACCTCTTGGTGTGTCTTACATTAATTCATTAACATGTGCTATACCTACATATTACAAGGATTTATTCTTACACTATTTATGGGTGTTCTAATTATTTTGATTTATGACTATTAAAAAGAAAAGCATGATATAATGAACTGAAAGAAAATGTATAATTATTACTATTTTTGTAACCAGAGCACTGCTCAGCTCTGGTTTATGATGGTGCTAGGGATTGATTGAACCTAGGGCCTTGGAGCCTCAGGCATGACAGTTATTTGCAGAGCCATTATGATCTCTCCCTGCTCAGAAGGTTCACATTTTAAAAGAACTTTGTCTTCCCCCTCCTTTCTCCATTTCTCTCTGTCCTATCCAACAGTGACATCATCAGTAACAACAACAACAATAAAAAAAGAAAAACAAGGGCGACAAAAAGGGAATAAGTAAATAAATATGGGGCTAGGTGTTGGCGCACCTGGTTGAGCGCACATGTTACAATGTGCAAGGACCCAGGTTCGATCTCCTGGTTCCCTCCTGCAGGGGGGAAAGTTTCACAAGTGGTGAAGCAAGGCTACAGGTCTCTGTCTCTCTCCTTCCCTTTCACTCCCTTCCCCCTGGGATGCACTGGATCGACCTTCTCATGGTGCATCCCGTGAGTACCCATTCATTGGGGAAACTGACGATCCTTCCTAGCCGACTGAATCCACATGGATCCCAGTCACTTTCAAAGCCAGCAACAAGCAGCTCCTGACAGCTTTCAACCTGACCTGTTGACTGGCTACGGAAGAAGGGCAAATGCTAGAAGAAGAAGAAACTCCCTTCCCCCTCGATTTCTACCTGCCTCTAACCAATAAATAAATAAAGATAATTAAAAAATTAAAAATAAATATAAAAAAAAGAATACTGAGGACAGACCAACTACCAGAAAGCTGTAAGCACAACAATTTGTAGTGCTAACAAAGACTGAAGTGATGATAGAAAAGTATTTTTAAGCAGCTATTTAAATATTTTGGGATTTAAAGGAAAAAAAGATTATAATGAATGAAATAGAAAAAAACAAAATGTTATCTTTTAGAGATGAAAGAACTGAAATGAAGGGAAATAAACTGACACTTAGGGTTAAGAAACAGGTTAGGCTCATTGGGTAGTGTGCTGCTCTGTCATGAGCCCAGCACAGTTCCACATTGCTACCAGTAGTAACCAACAGCTCTAATTGTATGTATGTTTGTGTATCTTGTCACAATTAAAAATCTCTACTGATCATAAATCATGTAATACAGACAGGTTTTACTGCTGGTTGATGTTGCAAGGATGCTTTCTTTAAGTTGTAGGTTTTTGTGTCATTAACAACTGTATATAGATTAAACTCAAAATTGTGGGACTACTACAAATTATTAGAGGAAACTTGAGAATTCCTTTACAGTATTTATGAAATTTCCTATTTGGTACCAGTAAATGTTGAATGCACTTATAAATGGCTATGTTTAGACTTTGTCTAGTGTTACAGCATGTACTCTTCAATTACACTAATGTTGTTTCTGCAGTAACGAATACTCACCATACGAACTATTTTGATTTCATTCATATTTTCTTAATCTGTTTTCAGTGTATCATTAAAATTTCCATGTCAGTAAATTACCTCATCTACCCTTAAGTCTTACTGTTTTGCCTTATGTCCTAATTTAGATATCCAAAGAGAAGAAGAAAAAGTGAAACGATCTGTGAAAGATGCTGCCAAGAAGGGTCAAAAGGACGTCTGTGTGGTTCTGGCCAAGGAGATGATTAGGTCAAGGAAGGCCGTGGGCAAGCTTTATGCCTCCAAAGCGCACATGAACTCTGTGCTCATGGGGATGAAGAATCAGCTAGGTAGGATGGCACTTGCCTTCCAGCCACCTCATCTAGGCTGGTGATTCTCTTTGTTCTTTCTTGACAGAGAAGAGGGAAAGAGGGAAGTAAGGAATGGAGGTTTGGGGGCTTTATGAACCCCTCTCCAGTCTTCTCAAGAGATTGAACTACAAAAAGCAAAAGGTTGTTCGATAAGTAACCTGTTAGTCCCTGTTATTAGGAACCAGATATGTTTCTAGGCATGAATGATAAATAATGAACATTACTGCTGCCACCCCTGCTTGCTCAGTGTAAAAAGTAAAGAAGCAGACCCATTGGACAAAAATACGTAATCAGAAATTACCGTCAGTAAATATATGCATGCTTATAATCACAGTGTTTGATAAGCTTTGTCAGGGGAATGTAGTCAAGGGTGACTCCTGCTGGTCACAGATGGTCCCTGAAGGCTTTGAGTGAGTGTTCTAGGTGGGTGGTCTACCCAGAGTGCTCATAGGTATGAAGGCCCTGAAACACTGGAAGGTCTGGGAGGTTGGGGTACCTCAGATTGATGGGGAAAAGTGGCCAGAGAGGTTGAACAGAGAGGTGACAAGATAGTTTTTTGTTTTTTTTTAACAGCTATTAACGGGGCTGGGTGGTGGTATACCTAGTTGAGCACACATGTTATAATGCACAAGGATCCAGGTTTGAGCCTTCTGTGCCCTGCCTGCAGAGGGAAAGCTTTGCGAGTGGTGAAGCAGTGCTGCTGGTGTCTCTCTGTCTCTCTTCCTATCTCCCCGACAGTCTCTATCCAATAAATAAAAATAAAACAGCAGCTATTAGGGTTCTTCGAGATAAGTTTTATTGATTGAATTGGGGTGCAGATAAAGTGCAGTAGGAGTTCAAGGAAAGCTTTGGGGGAAGAATTGGCAAGTGAGTAGAGCAGGGCTGGGGTGCACAAAGGTGCAGGTGGAATATAGGCTGTGTTCTACAAGCAGCACTTGATGCAGCTTGACAAGAATGCATTAAAGAGGGGGGTGGGTCTTGGAGCACCTGCTTAAGCGCACATAGTACAAAGTGCAAGGACCAGCACAAGGATCCAGGTTCCGGTCCCCATCCCCAAGTATCCACCTGCAGGGGAGTCGCTCCACAAGTGGTGAAATAGGTCTGCAAGTGTCTCTCTTTCTGTCCCCTTCTCTATCTCTCCCTCCTCAATTTCTCTCTGTCCTATCCAGTAAAATGGAAAAAATGAACAGCAGGAGCAGTGAACTAATAGTGCCAGACTGAGCCCCAGCGATAACCCTGGAGGAAAAACAAAACAAAACGTAAAAAAGTATGCATTAAAGGGTGAGGCAGTGGGAGGAACACTGGAAGGGTAATTTTGGAATTTTTTCTGAGATTTAAGATAGCAATGATACAGTTTCATTCATAGGCAGTGGGGATTCCTAGTGCACTGTAAATAGACTGCAGGTGCAGGGAGGGACTGAAGATGGAGGCAGTGGTAGCTGAGAGGTAAAAGGTAGGGCCTGAATAGATTAATGCAGTGTGCTAGAGTGGGAGGACACTAGAAAAAAACTGTTTTGGATGCATGATAAATATCCTGTAAAAACAAGCCCGAGAGCCTCCAAGTCTTTAAACCTGAAAGACTGCCTCAGGCATGCAAGGCTGTCAGGTTATCACTGGCACTGTCTCCCCTGCCTGAGAAGCTTTATACTAGGATGTTTGCTGGCAAATTAAATGTAGCAGTGAAGATACAATCTGGGAGGGGCAAGGAGGAAGAGCTTATTTGTGAGTGAGAAGAAAAAAGAAAACAAAAACAAAACTAAAAACAGCCACTAGAGTTCCTGAGAGATCTTTGTTTAAATCTTGTATGTCTCCCATCTCACCCCTGGCCTCTTGAAGACTCCTTTGAAGAGCCAGCCTTTGATACAGTTATTTCTTTTTCTTAAGATGCCCCCCATATTAAAATGCATATGCTCCTTGGAGAAGGGACTGTTAAGTCTTATCAGTTAATAATACATTATCATAATTTGGAGGTTTTAAAAAAAATTTTTTTTTATCTTAAGAAATTTTTTTATTATCTTTATTTTGTTTGATAGAAAACGCCAGAAATCAAGAGAGAAGGGAGTGATAGAGAAGGAGAGAGGCAGAGAGACACCTATTTCACTACTTGCAAAGATTTCCCCCTGCAGGTGGGGACCAGGGACTTGAACGTGGGTCCTTGCGCACTGCAATGCTTGCACTCAACCAACAGCGCCACCACCCAGCCCTAATTTGGAGTTTTTTAAAAATGACAGCTTCCTGGCAATAACTTCTTGCAGAATAAGGCAGATAATGACTTGTGATTGGGGGAGACTGTTTGGGAGAGGTTTGAAGGCAGGACAGGAAGTAGAATTATCATATGGTCCAACAAACAAACAAAAAACAAGAAGGACTGAGTGGGCTGGAGGTTAGGTGACTAGAACACCCGACTTGCAAACATGAGCTCTTAAATTCAGTTCCCAGCATTGCATGCCCAGAATGATGCTCTGGTTCTTCCTTCTCTCATATTAGTAAATAAATTCAAGAATGTAGGGACTGAAAGTGATATTAGCAAATTCATGTTCATAAAAGCATTAGTCATGAAAGGAATAAGTAAAGGCAACCTAAGAGTCCATTAAAGGAGGAATTGATAAAAAGTAGTATATAAAAATACAAACACAAAATAAAATGAAATCATGCTACATGGATGAGGATTAAGTGCAGTAACATCACAAAAGGGCAATTATGGTATAATCCTATGTGAGATACAATTAACATTGTCAGATTTAGTGAGACAGAACATAGAATAGTGGTTTTCAGGAACTGGTGGGGTTATGGAAAGTTAAGATTTATTTTATTTTATTTTGCCTCTAGGGGTTATTGTTGGGGCTCGGTGCCTGTGCTACGAATCCACTGCTCCTAGAAGCCCTCTTTTTTCCATTGTTGCTGTTGTTGCTGTTATTGTTGTTGTTGGATAGGATAGAGAGAAATTGAAGAGGGAGGGGAAGATGGGGAGAGAAAGACACCTGCAGACCTGTTTCACTGCTTGTGAAGTGACTCCCCTGCAGGTGGGGAACTGGGGGCTCGAACTGGGATCCTTCTGCCAGTCCTTAAGCTTGGTACTATGTGTGCTTAACTGGGTGCTCCACCTCCTGGCCCCTGAAAGTTAAAATTTTAATGAATTTTAGTCTGGCTTCTGTAGCCAGACCTTCCACTGTCTGCACCCATTAATGATCCTGGGTCCATACTCCCAGAGGGATAAAGAATAGGGAAGCTATCAAGGCAGGGGATTGGACATGGAGCTCTGGGTGTGGGCATTGTGTGGAAATCTACCCCTCTTTCTTATCTTGTAGTCTTGTCAGTATTTCCATTTTACAAATAAAAATTAAAGAATTTCTGTGGAGTTGGGCAGTAGCACAACAGGTTTAGCGCACATGGCGCAAAGCGCAAGGACTGGCTAAAAGATCCCAGTTCAAGCCCCGGGCTCCCCACCTGCAGGGGAGTCGCTTCACAGGCAGTGAAGCAGGTCTGCAGGTATTTATCTTTCTCTCCCCCTCTGTCTTCCTCTTCTCTCTCCATTTCTCTCTGTCCTACCCAACAATGACTGCATCAATAGTAACTACAACAATAAAACAACACTGGCAACAAAAAGGGAATAAATAAATATTATAGAAATAGAACTTTAAAAGAAAAGAATTTCAGTCTGGGAAGATGAAAAGAGTTCTGGATGTGACTGATGGTATGGTTGCATAACAATTTAAATATACTTCATATCACTTAAAAATGATTTAAAGGGTAGTCGGGTGGTAGCGCAGCAGGTTAAGCGTATGTGGCACAAAGCGCAAGGACCCGTGTAAGGATCCCAGTTTGAGCCCCCGGTTCCCCACCTGCAGGGGAGTCGCTTCATAGGCGGTGAAGAGGTCTGCAGGTGTCTATCTTTCTCTTCCCCTCTCTGTCTTCCCCTCCTCTCTCCATTTCTCTCTGTCCTATCTAACAATGATGACATCAGTAACAGCAAGAACTACAACAACAATGAAAAACAAGGGCAACAAAAGGGAAAATAAATAAATAATTTAGAAAAATGATTTAAAGTATAACTTTCACCATAGGACTATTTTACCACAGTGTAAAAATAGGCAAGGCAATCCGATCAGGAGTAGATAGCATAATGGCTCTGCAAAGAGACTTTCATGCCTGAGGCCCTGAAGTCCCAGGATCAGTCCCCTGCACTACCATAAACCATAGCTGAACAGTGCTCTGGTTAAAAAAAAAAAATTAGGCAAGGTGGGCTTGGATGCCAGATAATTGTGGAATCCTGATAACAGGCTGAATGAGGACTGTAACCCCTTGGTGGTGGGATAATCCGTGTTGGAAGGGACCAGAAAGACAGTAACATGGCAGATTTCCTTTGGCTTTGTTTTGCTTTCATGCTTGAATTGGAGCATTTGAAAGTGAGTTTGCAAAATACCCACCCTAAAGATGAAATAGAATGTTTGTGAAATTTAAATGAACTGGTTGAGTCAAAGTACATATTTTTTCAGTTCCCCCCCCATTACCTTGTGGTGCGTCTTATCAAATTATAATACAATATGATAACCAGGATATTGGCATTGGTTTAAAACTGCACGATACCTCTCTGCAACACATGTTGTCTTTTTTTTTTTTAAATAGGTCTTTTTAAAATTTTTAATTATTTATTGGATAGAGAGGCAGCCAGAAATTGAGAGAGGGAAGGAGAGAGACACCTGCAGCCCTACTTCACCACTTGTGATGCTTTCCCCCTGAAAGTGGGGACCAGGGGCTTGAACACAAGTCCTTGTGCACTGTAATATGTGCACTCAGCCAGGTGTGCCCCCACTTTCTGCATCCCACAATGACCTTGGGTCCATATTCCCAGAGGGTTAAAGAATAGGAAAACTTCCCTAGTTTTTAAGTGTTGAGTACCCTGTTAGACTTGAATCTTTGAAGACATTTCTGAAGCATAGGTCTTGGAAGTGTTCTGCCAATGTTTTCTTCTTATGTATTTGATGGTTTCTAGTGTAATGTCCATGTTTTTGATCTGCTTAGAGATGACTTTTGATGATATGTAGTAGTCTAGTTTCACTTATCTGTACATTTCAATCCAGTTTTTCCAACACCATTTGTTGAAGAGATTCTCTTTTACCAATTTAAGGTTTTGGACTCCCATTTCTAAAATTTAGTTGGGGGTGTCATCACTCTTCCCTCTCTCCTTCCCCTCCACCCCTTTCTCTACTAGAGTACTGCTTAGCTCTGACTTAAGTTGATACTGGGCATTGAACCTGGGACTTTGAAGCCTCAGACATGAAAGTCTTTTGCCATAACCATTACTCAGTTCCCCCCTCCTCTGCTATTTTTTTCCTTTTTTCTCTCTGTGATAGGTCCTTCACGAAGGTGCCACAGTCCATTGGTGTGTGAGAAGCAATATTTGGGTAGCCAGATGCCTTCTGTTCTCCATTGTGGCATTGGCAAGACATGTGAACCTGGTCCTGGGTGTCACAGTCCTCCCTAGCTGGCTTCTTTCAATAAAGGTCAGCTTCCGGCCGTTAGGACTCTCTTCAGACTGGTCAGCTGAGAATGTGTACCAGAGTCAGCAGAGTAGCGTACTTTATAAAAGCAGTCTCTTGGTCAACTAGCAAAGTAATGTATTCTTTTTTTTTTAAAATTTATTTATTCCCTTTTGCCCTTGTTGTTTATTGTAATTATTATTGTTGTCATCGCTGTTGGATAGGACAGAGAAAAATGAGAGAGGAGGGGAAGACAGAGAGGGGAAGAGAAAGACACCTGTAGACCTGCTTTACCGCTTGTGAAGCGACTCCCCTGCAGGTGGGGAGCTGGGGACTCGAACGGGGATCCTTAACGCCGGTCCTTGTGCTTTGCGCCACGTGTGCTTAACCCCCACTGCACTACCGCCCCACTCCCGCACAGTAATGTATTCTAAAGGTACATAAGTAACTTTGAGAGTCCACCTACTACTGCTGCCTTTTCTTGAAATGGCTCATCACTAACCTTAATTTTATATTCCAGTTTTTGTCACATTTTGTTTAAAAAAAAAATCCTGATTACCCCCTTTTCCTTTCAGCTGTTTTACGAGTGGCTGGTTCCCTGCAAAAGAGCACAGAAGTAATGAAGGCCATGCAGAGTCTTGTGAAGATTCCAGAAATTCAGGCCACCATGCGGGAGCTGTCCAAAGAAATGATGAAGGTGACCTGGGGCTGAGTGTGCATCCCTCCCAAACCAGAGTCATTCAGCAAGTGCCAGGGGACTAAGGCTGGGTGGGGGATGACAGATCACTGTTGCCAGGCAAGTGGTTTTATGGCCAGAGGAACAGCTGTTAACTCTGGTTGAAACCAGCTTGTGCTGCACACAGAAGCTGGTTCTGATTCCTAGAGTGCTTCTGAGAAGTGAAATAGCTGATACTAGAAGCTGTGGGGGGTGGGTGTGGGGGTGAGAGCAAGGAACATATTTTAGGATTGAGGGAGTTAGGAATTTTGAGTTCCAACAGGATTAAGGGGATAGAAAACAAAAGTAAGGGAGGCTGGGCAGTAGCGCAGCAGGTTTAGCGTACATGGTACAAAGCATAAGGACCAGCATAGGGGTCCCGGTTCGAGCCCCCAGCTCCCCACCTGCAGGGGAGTCGCTTCACAAGTGGTGAAGCAGGTCTGCAGGTGTCTATCTTTCTTTCCTCCTCTCTGTCTTCCCCTCCTCTCTTGATTTCTCTCTATCCTATCCAACAACAACAGGTATAACAACAATAATAACCACAACAAGGGCAACAAAATGGGAAAAATAGCCTCCAGGAGCAGTGGATTCTTAGTGCTGGCACTGAGCCCCAGCCTGGAGGCAAAAACAAACAAAACAAACAAAAAATCAAAAACATAAAACCAAAGCACCTGGCTCCTCTCTGCTCTAGGGATGTATTACTGAAGCTAGCAATGGAGGTTATGCTGGACCAGGAATTGGCAAACTTTTTCTTTGTGGAAGATTTGATGATAAATGTATTTTGTTCTTGGTGGGCTAAACAGCAGTCGTATGATTAGTCAGCTCTTGTGTGTAGCACAAAAGTGGCCTTAGATAATACATAGACAAATGAGCATGATTGCATTGTAGTAAACCTTTATTTACAGAAAGCAGACATTTGGACTGGATTTGGCCTACATATTGTTTGCTGACCCTATTGTAGACTAGGAAAAGGGGAGACTGAGATCCAAATAGAAAACACTTCTATGAACACCTTGCCACACCTAGGGTAGAATCTGCCAAGGCCTTTGTTTGTCCCTGCCATCAGACAGGGACAGGAGGGCACAGTTACTGAGTCAGGGCTGACAGCTAGCGGCATGTTATACTGAATGAATTAACGAAAAGACAGTCTCTGCCTCATGATGCGGAGAACTTACTACATAAAGATTCTGGTAGGCTTCTTGAACTCTACATGTTAGCAAATGTTTATTGATCTTGTTGACAGTGACAGCCAGCACTAAGATAACATCCATTTATCCAGACCAGGAAGCTCCTTCTACACCACCTTGAGAGTGAAGCTATTTGTTCATTTTGGTTGGGAGGGAAAGACCAAGAGTGGTTGGATAGAGTTTATGGTCCGAGCTAGATTTGTCATTGACAGCACTTGAGTGACCTGGAAGCAGAAAGGCAGGCAGGAGAGCGGGCTTGCTTTAAATCTCATCCCATCAGCATTGTCAGTGAGAGGTGAGTTCAGGGGCCCAGTGACTGGAGTTTCCATTCATGACCTTCTGCCCCTTATACAAAGTAAGGGACTCAGTCTTACAGGTTGCCAAGCAGTCAGGATTTTTTTTGCAAAATTCCCAGGAGCCAGAACTCACCTTTTCCCTCTGCTGTCCATTACAATTTCTCAGCCTCTTCCTACCCTTATGGCCCACAGTTGTTCAAAGCTCTTTCTGACATTGAAGGATGCAGTTCTGAGCATCTCTCTCTCTCTGTCTTTCAAGATATTTTAAATTTTTTTATTTTTTTCTTGAAGATAGGAAAAGAGAGAAAGAATCAGATATCACTCTGGTATCTGTGCTGCCGGGGACTGAACTCAGGACCTCATGCTTGAGAGTTCTGTTCTTTAACCACTGTGCCACTTCCTGGACCACCTAGATTTTTTTAAAAAATCATTATTTACTTATTCTCTTTTGTTGCTCTTGTTTTATTATTATAGTTATTGTTGTCATCGTTGTTGGATAGGACAGAGATAAATGGAGAGGGAAGGGGGGGACAAGAGGAGGAGAGAAAGATACCTGCAGACCTGCTTTACCACTTGTGAAGTGACTCCCCTGCAGGTGGGGAAACGGGGGTTCAAACCAGGATCCTTTCTCCGGTCCTTGCACTTTGCGCCACCTGCACTTTAACCCACTGTGCTACCATCTGACTCCCACCACCTAGCTTTTATCTCAAAAGGAAAGAATCAGTTTGGGATTTGAACAAGGAGAACTTTGCAGTGCCTGGGAGGTAGTGCAGTGGATAAAGCATTGGACTTTTAAAAAAAAATTTTTTATTATTTATTTTCCCTTTTGTTGGCCTTACTGTTTTTGTTATTATAGTTATTGTTGTTGATGTCGTCATTGTTGGATAGGACAGAGAGAAATGGAGAGAGGGGAAGACGGGGAGAGAAAGACACCTGCAGACCTGTTTCACCTCCTGTGAAGCAACTCCCCTGCAGGTGGGGAGCTGGGGGCTTGAACCGAAAGCATTGGACTCTTGAGCATGAGGTCCTGAGTTCAGCCCCCAACAGCAAATATGCCAGAGTGATGTGCTGGTCATTCCCCACCCCACCTCATCCCACTAACAAGTAAGTCTAAAACAAAAACATACAACATCAAAGAAGAGTTCGGGGTCTCTTTGTATCAAGCAAGTGTTAGGTGGCAGTTTTCTTATGCCTTTCAGTGTTACTCTGCTATTCTGAGAGTGGAGGAAGCTCACCGGCTGACTTCAGGCTGCCAAATCCAGGACTTAAGTAATGCCTGGGTGTTACTACATTGTTGGTTTCAGAAACACTGTCTCATCAATTCTTTCTGGAATGGCTGACCAGGCTTTGGTGACGTGGTCCTTGTCAGATCCACTGAATTGACCATGCAGCAGCCATACTTGGATACGTTGTAATACTCTTCAGTACTTTTGCTGGTTCGGTGAGCCCCACCCTGCTCTTAACATTTGTATCACAGTGTCTAGTATGACTGACCAATTTTCACATTGTATTTCAGTTCCTGCACTCACAGATTTTGCAACTTTCCAGAGAATGCTTTCTAAGACGGTTCAGATATAAGCTGGGTGGTCAACAGTCAGTTACTGAAGTGCTGCCATCATGATCTAGATTACTTTGTGAAGTTCTGTCAATAGCCCCTTTAACCTTGGGTGCTAAATCTGGTGAACAAATCCCTTTTGCCTTGCTACAAAGGGCAACCAGTGTTGACCCTTGAAAGGACAGGCTCAAGCTGGAGATGGTTAAAGCTTAGTCGGTGCAGCACCTGTGGTGTCTGTCAGGAGCAGCTTTAACAGTTGAGGGAAGTGACATGGTTTGTTCTGTCTTTAGGCTGGGATCATAGAAGAGATGTTAGAGGACACGTTTGAAAGCATGGACGATCAGGAAGAAATGGAAGAAGCAGCAGAGATGGAAATTGACAAAATTCTGTTTGAAATTACAGCAGGTATGATCCTGGCATCCTCCTCTTTTTTTGGGGGGGAAGGGGCATTCCTCCTGTGCTTACTGCATAATCTTGATTCTTTAGGCTACAGCTATTACTTCTACACTGTCAGTGTCTATTACTGTTAGTTGTGGAAAAGTAATCCTAGTCTACTAGTAACTATTTTTATAGTTACACAAAGATAAAGAATTGCTCAAGATACTAGAATTTAAAGAATGGTAGTGGCATACCTGGTTAAGTGCATGGGTTCAAATCTCCACCCCCTACCTGCAAAGGGGAAGCATATATATCTCTTCATATATATCCCCTTTCCTTCTCAATTACTCTCTGTCCTATCAAATAAAGTAAATAATTTTTTTTTCAGCATTTTTAAAAATGGTAAAGGGAAATACTGCTTTCATACTGCTATTGGGAGCTCAAATTTTTTTTTTTTTTTTAAATCAGAACACTGCTCAGCTCTGGCTTATATTGGTGCTGGGGATTGAACATATTACCACACACCTAGGACCTTTAGTGCCTTAGGTAAAAAAAGTCTTTTTGCATAAATATTATGGAGACATCCCCAGCCCAACATTGCTTTTTCTTTTTTTAAAGTAATTTTATTGACCTCTTACTTAATAGAGACCGAGAAACTGAGAGGGGAAGGGGAGATAGAAGCACCTGTAGTACTGCTTCACTGCTCACAGAACTTTCCCCTTGTGGGTGAAGACTGGAGGCTTGAACTTGGGTCCTTGCACCTTGTTGTAACGTAAGTGCTTATCTAGGTGTGCCACTGCCTAACCCTCAAAATTTTACTTCCTTGAAAGCAGTTTGGCAATAGCTGTCAAAAGTTCTTGAACTTAGTTGACACTGGGAATATTCTTAGTCCTTCATGACTAAGGTGTGCTCAACAGTAGCATTCTTTGTAATTTTGAAGTTAATGGATTATGGATTAAGTGAATGGTTAATGGATTATTTGTTGAGGGGCAGCAGGGTGGTTATGCACCCAGTTGAGCACACATTATAATGTACAAGGATCCAGGTTCGAGCCCCTGGTCCCCATTATAGGAGGAAAGCTTTGTGATTGGTGAAGCAGTGCAGTCCGGCTTCACCACTTGTGAAGCTTTCCCCGTGCAGGTAGGGATTGGGGGTTTGATCCCGGGTCCTTACACATTGTAGCATGTGCTCAACCAGGTACACCACCACCTGGCCCCCATACTGTTATATATGTTTACAAATATTATGTGGAAAAAGTTTCATTACTAAAATACACGTACTTGCAAAAAACATATCCTTAAAAAATCCGGAAGATACTAAAAATAATGGGTTTGGGAGCTAGCTCACCTGCTAGAGTGCACACGCTGATATAGGAGAGGATCCAGATTCAAGCCCACTGGCCACCACATAGGAGCACCATGCAAAGGGGAAGCTTCATGAGTAGTGGAGCAGTACTGCGCTATCTCTCATTCTGTTTCTCTTGTCTTTTTATAGTAACAAGAAAAAATCTACTTGGTGTGGCTAGAACTGTGTAATACCCAAAGTAAAAGACTGTAGGGTGGTGGTGCTGGGGGGAGGGTTCAGATCCTGGAACTTGGCAGAGAACTTAGTGGGGGTTGGATGGAAAAGTGGAAAACTGAGAAATGTTACACACATACAAACTGTTGTATTTTATTGTTGACTGTGACCCATTAATCCCCCAATAAAGAAAAAAAGAAAAAATAATTGTGCAGTGCACAGCCCAAGTGAAAAGCCTTGTGCAGAAAGGTTACTTTTGAATGATGACTTGTGAGGTTTTTCTTTTTTGCCTCCAGGGTTATCGTTGGGGCTTGGTGCCAACACTATGAATCGACTGCTCTTGGATGCCATTTCCCCCCCCCCCATTTTATGGGATAGGACAGAGAAATTGAGAGAGGAAGGGAAGATATGGGGAGAGAAGGGTATCACTTGCAGACCTGCTTTGCTGCTTATGAAGCAAGCATCTCCCCTGCAGGTGCTCAAACACGAATCCTTGCACTGGCCCTTGTGCTTAGTACTATGTGCATTTAACTGGGTGCACCACCGCCCAGCCCTTGTGAGTTTGTTTTTGAAAGCTTAGCTCTGGCTTATAATGCTTCCCAGACTGTATAGCCATTATTCTACCTCCCCATCCTAATTAGTTTTTTAAAAATTATTAGAGAGAGTGCGCGTGCACGAGCGAGAGAGTGAGCACTACTCTGGCATGTGCGATCCCAGGTATTGAACTTGGGACCGCATGTTCACTGGTCAGACACTTTTACCTGCTGTGCCACCCCCCCAGGGTGACCTAATGAGTTTTAAATTTTATTTTTACTTATGAATTTTCTGAATTCTCTATGAAATTAAAAAAAATTTTTTTTTTGTTTTAAAGTATTGGGACTATTTGACCCAGGAGAAGACCTTATAGTTAATTATAAACTGTTTAGTTTTATTTAAGACTTGTATCATCATGGCTTTTGAAAATTATTCAGCAGTGTTCAGATATTTAGATCAAGACTTTCAGAGCCAAGGGGCTGGGTGATGGTGTACCTGGTAGAATGCATGTTACCACGCACAAGGACCTGGGGTTCAAGCCCCTGTTCCCCACCTATAGGGGCAAGCTTCACAATCCATGAAGCAGGTTTACAGGTGTCTCTATCTTCCTGTCCCCCTTTGAATTTTCTCTGTCCTGTCTATTGGGTTGTCGGAAAATCATGACACATTTTCACATAGGAAAAAAGACTTTTCTGACAACATAATAAGTTTCAGAACCAAATTTGCTTCAGTATCATTGTAAATTGCTGCTTGCTCATTTGTTATACTGAGCTTCACCAAAGCAACTTGTTTTATTGCACCGTTTCTGTTTCTTATAGACTAGGTCAGGTATCAAAAACTGGGAAAGATAAGGGAACACTTTTTAAAACTAATTTGTTAAATCCTTTTGATTGCATTTCAGGGGCCTTGGGCAAAGCACCTAGTAAAGTCACCGACGCCCTCCCAGAACCCGAACCTCCAGGAGCTATGGCTGCCTCAGAAGATGAGGAAGAGGAAGAGGCTCTGGAGGCCATGCAGTCCCGACTGGCCACACTCCGCAGCTAGGAGCTATTCAGCTGGGCTCTCAGGCTCTTCGCATGGTCCAGCTACCAGGTGTTGTGCGCACACTCCTATGAAGCAGCCGCCATTTTCTGTATCTCTTGCACTATACCTCTAGGGTGAGGCACTGCATTCTGGAGAAGGTTCTTGGCTAGTATCTCTTCACTCTCCACAGAGGTTAGAGGTTACAGTGGGAATCACTCTAGGATTGTTCTTAAGACATGGAGTAATAAAATGCATTTTTAGGAGCATAAAGAGAAGTATCTGTTTGCTGGGAAAGTAAAGAAATCTTGTCTTTTAAAACACTTCTGAGAACTGATTGCCTGAATGTTGAGGACTTGAGGACTTTTTTTTTTTGTCTGCAAAACACTATGTAAATGAATTTTAATAAATTTCTGCTGTAATACTTGGTCTCTGTAGAGTGTTATGTGCCGTGAACTCTCAAGGTGTTTGCTATTGCAAAAATATTTTATATTTGACCTTGGATGAGAGGAGGTGCTTTAGCAAGAGATAAATAGCAAGGGATAAATAGCAAGAAGTACACTTGCTGAGTCACACAGTAATAGTATATATGTTTATAAGAAATTACCAACTTCCAAAGTGGTTGTACCATTTTGTATTTCCACCAGCACTGACAACAGTTCCTATTGTTACAAACCCGTATCAGCATTTGATGTTGTATTTTAAAATTTTGATTGAGTAGGTATGTAGAATTTTAATTTGTAATTTTCCCTAAATGGTAGTGTCTTATATGCTTTTATTCCATTTATTAGCTAGTTCCTCCTTAATAAGTTATTTCTTAAGATCTTTCTCCCATTTAGTTGATCTATTGAGCTTTGAGTTCTTTAAATACTTTGCATTAACAATCCTATTTTAGATAAGATTTTCTGTAGGTATTTCCTCCCAGACTGGTTTGCTGAGGTTTCAGAAAGTCTAACTTAGAATTACTTCATGACCATGCCTTTTATGATTGCCTTCAAAGTTTTTACCAAGGTCACTTAGATTTTTCTCCTGTTATCTTTTAGGAGTTTAACAGTAAGTTTTTCACATTATGTTTAGGCCTCTTGCTTAGCTCTGGCTTATGGTTGGTGTCCAGGATTGAACCTGGGACTTTGGAGCCATGTGCATGAAAGTCTTTTTGTTTAGTCATTATCCTATATCTACCCAGTACTCAATTCCTATAATGTAATTAGTGCATATATTTACTTCTTGTACATGTAAATGTCTAGTTGTTCTTGCACCACTGGTTGAAAAATCTCTTTGTTCCTCTGTATTACCCCTATATTCCTTTGTCAAAGATAAAGCTGGTTTAAATTTTTTTTTTATTTTGGGGTGGTGGTGGTAGTAATGATGGTCTCTTTCTAGTCTCTCTGGCTATTTATTTTTATTAGTGTATTTGTCTGTTCTTAAACCAATACTACACTGTCTTAATCATTTAAGTCCTGAAGTTCAGTTCTGCAACTTTGTTCTTCTCTAATAGTGTGATGGTAATTATGTATCATACTCACTTCAGAATCCATTTGTCAGTATCCACAAATGCTGGAATTTTGATTATGATCATTTTAAATCTGTAAATCAAGTTGGGAAGAATAGGATATAGTTTGATGAATGCATTATCTAGTGTGTTCATAGAATATTACAAGTAAGGACTGTTCTGCATCTTTGTTCTTAACAGAGATAACTAGACTTTATCCATATGGACGGACAATGTATCTATGATGAAACAGGCTTCTTTATAACTTTTAACTTTCAATGCTTTCTCCATATCCATTTTAGTTTTCTGCGACTGCCAGAATTAACATCCCCTCTCAGTAAACAGTACTGCTGATACAGGTGCTCAACAACCAGGTTTGACCCTTGCCCCCACTGCATTGGCGGAAGTTGTAGTGCTGTGGTTCCTTCATTATTTCTGCCTTCTGTCTATAAAAAAGAAAACCCAGAAGTAAATACAAATATTCACTAATCCAGAATCTGCAAACCTTGTAGGTTTAGTATGACAATTAATGTTCCTAGGGGCCAGGCAGTGGTGGACCAGTTTAAGCATGCACACACAACTACAGTTCCTTGTTGATTCCTGCTGACAGTGGATTATATTTTTGTATAATTATAGTGTATAACTGAATAATACTCCCTGCAAATATTCAGGAGACTCGAGTCTAAAGGTAGTTTCCTTTAGAGGGCCCAAAGTTTCCTATTATTTTGGCATGGGGTTTCCTATAATTTTGGCATGGGGAGATTTCTTAACAACACTGCCAGTTCTAAATCCAAACCTGCCAAAAGGAGCTTTTTATCAGTTCCAAGGAAAAATCTTTTACCATTGAGATAGGCAGGTGCTTTTATTCCTTTTAAGAAGTTTTGTTTTTATTCATAAAATATTAAGGATACTGGCTAATTAGGCAGGGATCTTTAGCCTCCTATTTTCAACCCATTGGTACAAATTCAAACTAATCCCTTCTTGTATGACATGGTTTCAACTTAAATCCTTTTTGGATTGTAGCTGTGCAGAACCACTGAGTTAATAAAAAATGACCCCCTCTGTCAATATTTTTTGGTCTGAAGACACATATTCCCAGTGCTACTGTTCTAAAAACTTCCAACTTCATTTACCTTTGTAAACTTACATTGCAAGGGATCAGAAGAGAGCATGTATTTTAGTCTTTGGCCTTTTTAAGAACTATTTAGCCAGTCACTGGTTTTGTGGGTAATTCCATCCTCTAAATTTAGCTCACAGTGTTTCTTTGCAAAGTGTGAGCAGAGAGAAACTTACCTCTATGGTAGCACTGTAATAACCACTGAGAAATCAACATCATGCCTAATTCTTTTGCTTTAGAAGGGTTTCTGGAACAATCTCAAAACTGTAACATTTTACAAAATATGTGTTGAATTTACAACCAAAGGATAAAGTCAAAATATTATATGAATACTTTAGTGCAAAATGCTTAACACTTAAAATTAGCAAAGCTTCATTTAAATTAAACTCCATTTAACTAAAAAAGATGGTTAACCCCAAGAATTATACAGTAGTTGATTAATGCTATATAACGCAGTCCTAATGCAACACCGTAGGAGCTGCATCACCAGCTCTCATTTCCTCCACTGCTCTTCTGGACCCTACGGGACTGAGGGAGGGGGATACTCAAGACACAAAATAAAATACAACCCAAATAAACTGCGCAGTGAATCCTAGGAGTTAGAATCCCATTTTGATGGAAGCCGTTCACTCAAACATCTAGGAAATAACTGCAAGGTCTTGTGTCAGAGCTGGTAAGAGGTTTTTATAGATTGGTAGACGTTCTGCACTAGGTGAGAAGTCACATTTTAAGGATGCATGTCCTGTAAATAGTTACTACATATACACATTTAGTGTCTGTAAACACTAGAAATATACATTAGACAGAGTACCCTCACCAGCTGGGTACAGATTACAAAAGATGAGGTAACATGAATCTCAAAGTCCACAGGAATCCCGCCTGAAGAGTTTGAACAGCTGCCAGTAATTCACTTCTAAGGAGCAGGGGTAGTTAAGGCGTCTGGGACCTTCATGGTCTGCTGAAACTGGACTCACTGGCTTTCAGCATAGCAACAGCATCTTTCACTGCATGGTAGATAACATTCTTCACCTAAATGACGAGAGAACATATGGTTAGTTTACTGTCAAATCTACAATGACTTGTCATTGGGGGCCGGGTGGTGGCGCACTGGGTTAAGTGCACATAGTATGAATCATAAGGACCCTGGTTCGAGCCTCTGGCTCCCCACCTGCAGGGGGGTTGCTTCATAAGTGGTGAAGCAGGTCTGTAGGTGTCTTATCTTTTCTCTCTCCCTCTCTGTCTTTCCTTCCCTTCTCAATTTCTGTCCTATCAAAAAAAAAAAATCGGGGAAAAAAAAAAAAAGGCCACAGGAGCAGTGGATTCGTAGTGCAGGCACTAAGTCCCAACAATAACCCTGGAGGCAAAAATAATATTTGTCACTAATAACTTTTCTGATTTTATTATTGAAATTTAAAATAATATTCAGTATGATTATTAGTACAGGCACACTTCAGAGACTGTAGGCTTGGTTCCAGGCCACTAAGATAATGTCAATATAATCAGTAAGAAAAGGCACAAGCATTGCTTTGCTTGCCAACGCACAGGACACTTTTAGTTATACCATACTATAATTTGAGATAGCATTATGTATTTAAAAAAAAAAAACCCACTAATTTTTGCCACCAGGATTATCACTGTGGCTTGGTGCCTGCACATGACTTAACTGCATTTGATTTTTTTCTTTTATGATATACATAGAAAAGAGAAGAAATAAAAAAACAGGAAGATACTTGCAACACTGCATCACTGCTCATGAAGCTTTTCCCCTATATGTGGGGAGAAGGCTTGGACCTGGGTCCTTGTCTATGCATTCTATTGGGTAGGTCACTGCTCAGCCCTACTTTAATAAAAAAAAAGTTTTTTTGGTGGTGCTTGGATCTGACACATGATCCCACTAATTATCATCAGTCATTGATTGGCATATTGTGATACTTTTGCTAGTACAGAGAACATGAAGCATGATGATGCAGTATGCTATATCTGAATGTACTGAACAGCTTTGAAACAGTTTCTTATCTGTGTATTACAATAGTTATCACCTGGGAAGAACTTAGAAGCTCATGGTCTCCCTTCCATAGGCTTTGATGTTGCTTGACTAGTAACCCCAGTGAATGCAGGCAGAGGATAGAGGGTAGATTTAGATTTCAGAGTTTCTATATTCTCCTAGTTTCCCCCAAAAGAAATTACATGTCATATAATTCGCTACTGAGAATCTCTAAAAAATTCACCCTCAGGCCTTTGGATCCCAAAGATTTTGTTCTATTCTACCTAAGGCTGAGTACAGTGTAACACTAAAGGTCTTTGTTCAAGATCCCTATCTGGCAGCTGAGCCAAGATGAGAAACCAGATCTAGGTTCAATACTAAAACCTTTATCCTCAGGTAGAGTTCTAAACAGATTCCTCGGTGTGTATTCCTCTACTGCCTAAGTACACAGTGGAGCTATTCATAAGGCCAGTTCATCAGCTCACTGTACAGAGTATGACATAACTGAGTCACACTCTTTTTAAATTAATTTTATTTTAATGAGAGGGGGAGAAAGAGATACAGAGAGAAAGACCAGAGTACTGCTCAGCTCTGGCTTATGGTGGTACTGGGGATTGAACCTGGGACTTCAGAACCTCAGGTATTAAGAGTCTTCTGCAGAACCATTATGCTGTTTCCCCAGCCCTTTGAGTCACACTCTTTATAAGGTCAGTAAATAGTCCATGAAGCCAGAGTCAGTGCTATTTTTACCTGTAATTTATCTTCATGGTTGGTATGAGTTTGCGACAAATAACGGAATTCTTGAGTCAGCCAAAAGCAGTGTTTAACATGCTCTGGAGAAACAAAATCTTCAGCTACTTTGATACAGCTGTATAAATTGTGAACCTGGAAAACATCAAATCAGGTAAGTAATACATACCCAACTTTGTAGCATAAGGAGAATAAAAACTAAAGCAATTCTTGCCTGGTGTGGAGCTCCTGCTGGGATGAACACCACATCCCCAAGAAACTGTACAATAGCCCAGCCTTGAACTCCATATTCTTGATGAAGACGCTTTCTTAGTGATCGATCTAAATACCAGCTCTGATCGTGAATGGGATCATGGTCTGCTGGGTTTTCTTGACCTTGCTCTTCTGATACCTAGAATTAAGATTAAGAATACTATGACACTGAAGACTATTTTGGGGGCACAGCAAGGACTCTGCCCGTCCCCCAATAGTGCAAGCTAAAGTTAAGTCAGTAAATGTCAAGTGTTCAACTCAAGAGCCCCTAGTGAAGAAACAAGCAATGTTCAAAGACTGAGTAAACCAAGACAAGACTGAAGGAAAATATAACTTTCCTTCTGTCATATAAACAGTGGCTGGCAGCCTACATATTTCTCTTAACTCGTGCTTTTGGAAATGTTTTGACCTACTTTTGAATACAAGTAGGCTCAAGAGCCTTAGAAGTAGAATTGCTGTATAACATTCATTGAAAACCTGTATTTATTTGTCATGAAACAGAAAGATAGCTGTAGAGTAAGCCTGTTTATTCCAAATACAGTACCTGTCAGCCCAAACTCAGAGCAACACTATCAAAAAAATCAATATGGTGACCAGCAGGCTCTCCGGAAGATCCAAATAATACTTAGGCAGAAACATCTTTAAATTATCATTAGTGATTTACAAATTATAATAGGGGTATAATCCCACACTGTTTCCACCACCAGAGTTCTGTGTCCCCAACCCCCTTCAGTGGAAACTGCAATATTTCCCCCAAGATCACAGATAGGAAATGACTATATCTTTTTTTTTTTGGTAGAAACATTTTGACTCTCAGATGTCAGCTAGGAAACTGCTTGAGACCAGACAATGGGCTAGGACTACTCCTTATGCACAACTGTAACGCGGCCACTATAGATACTTGGCTGCAACTTGTAGCCTCAGTGGGAAATGGTAAAAACTGACTGTGCCCATCATCTTCCAGTTGCCTGTAACTTCCACACAAAGCCCTTGTTGAGCAACCTGGGCACGTGGAATCTGCATTTCACGTTAATAACCCATAAGCTATTGGGTACAGGTGTCTGAGAAGTTCCTGACCTAAGTGAAAGTGGACAAAACCAACAAGGACTTTAGAATTCACTCAGGAGACAACCTCTGCTCAGCACTCAGGCCTGCATGCATGCCTCCACTGATCCGAGACAAACTTTTTTTATCTTGCCGGTAGAGTGAGAGATACTGCCAGCACTGCTCCACTGTTTAGCCCTAATAGTAAATCAGTCCCCAATGATAATCCACAGCAACACCCATAACATGAACTGTACCTTAAAACCGACCCCATTCTTACTCCTTACTTGGAGCCCCAGGGATGAAAGTCTTTTTGCATGGCATTCTGATAAGCATTCTGATAAACTTTTGTTTGTTTTTATATTTTATTTATTTTCATTTTCCCTTTTTGTTGCCTTTGTTCTTTGGTTTTTTTTAATTGTAGTTATTGTTAGATAGGACAGAGAAATTAGGAGAGAAGGGGAAGACAGAGAAGGGGAGAAAAAGACACCTGCACACCTGCTTCACTGCCTGTGAAGGGACTCCTCTGAAGGTGGGGAGCTGGGGGCTCCAACCAGGATCCGTATGCTGGTCCTTGTGCTTTACGCCATGTGCGCTTAACCCGCTGCGCTACTGCCTGACTCCCGAGACTTAACTTTTGAGGTTGTCACTGGGTTACCACACAGTCATTTATAATACTGCTAAGCTGCATCTCTCTTTTCCCATGGCTGAGGCAAACACACACCTTTTTAAGGAATTCTCGTATCTTCTCAGTATCCTTAGCAGCATATATGTGCCAGAGGGCCCCTGGCTTCTCTTTTCCTTCAATAAATCGCTTTATTGTGAGTTCATCTGAATCTCCATCTTGGATGGTTTTAAGAACTTCTAGAGGAAGGAAAAGAAGAAATCAGATGCAATCCCTTGCTCAGAGCGTAAGCTCCACTTTCAAGCTCAACCCCTACCTTCTTCTTGATCACACTGTCCCTTAGGGATTCCCACATACACCATGACATTAGCTGCATCAGACACATCTAAGTGAAGGTTTGTTGTTCCATATTTCCGATCTTCTGGTGTGATTAATCCTGCAAAAAGTTCTTAAATTTAGATGTTGGAAGTGACAAAGGGTGCTATAGCTTTTTTTTTTTTTTTTAATATTTATTTTCCCTTTTGTTGCCCTTGTCTTTTGTTGTTGTAGCTATTATTTTTGTTGATATTGATGTTATCATTGTTAGATAGGACAGAGAGAAATGGAGAGAGGAAAGGAGGATAGAGAGGGTGAGAGAAAGATAGACACCTGCTTCACTGCCAGTGAAGCGACTCCCCTGCAGGTAGGGAGCCGGGGGCTCAAACCAAGATTCTTAAGCCGGTCCTTGTGCTTCGTGCCACGTGTGCTTAACCCACTGCGCTACCGCCTGACTTCCAGGGTGCTATAGTCTTTCCCACTTCCTGGGAAATAATTGGTCAGGAAATGGAAAGCTGACTCTTTAATCAATAAGACGGGGGGGGGGTACTTAATATCTAAATAATTTTATCCTTCCAACTTTGAAATAAAAGAAACTTGTTCAATGCCAAGAATGTCACTTAAGGAAACAGAGCAATTCTAAAACTTTTAATTTGTAGAGTAATTCTGACAGAAAAATATGAAAACTGAAGCACCATGTTCTCTGAGTTCAAATGATACCACACAGCAATAATCACAAGCATTACAGTAGGAATGGTGAAATATGCCACTTATGTGCTGCTTTCCCATGTGTGCAACCAAAGCTCAAACCTGGGCCCACTGCACTGAAGAAATGTCAGTGCTATGGTCTAGCATTTATCTATCTAAAAAAAAAAAAAAAAAAAGATGGAAGTTGAAGAGAAAGCATAATGGCTGTGTAAAAAGACTTTCATGACTGAGGTACCAAAGGTTCCAAGTTCAATCCACAGCACCAACACAAGCCGCAGCTAATCAGTTCTCTGATAATAAAACAAAAGCAAACTAACAAAACACATGATGGTACATGCAACAAAAACAGGTACATAGACCAACAGAAAAGACCTGAAAAAAACCCACACATAAGAGGGACAATCTATGACAAAGGAGTTAAGACCAAACAATAGAAAAAAGATTCTTTAGTATATCACCTATGTTAAATATGTATTTTATGAATTCTGGTCTCATATAATTCTTTAAGCCATTCTGAGTTGGTTTTGTGAATGATGTGTGTGTGTGTGTGTGTGTGTGAGAGAGAGAGAGCGAGAGTGAGAGTGAGAGAGATATGTGGCTGTCCAGTTTCACAGTAACTTTTGTTGACAGAGGCTTTCTTTATTCCACTGTATGGTCTTGACGCCTTTGTTCCTGTATGGGTGGGTTAATTTCGGCTCCCCCTTTTGTGAGAATGGCAGTGGTACTGGAGCTGAGAAGCTGACTGGGTAATCTCTCCAAAGAGTATTTTTATTTCACTTTGTCTGAAAAGCTACATACTAATTACCCACCCTCTGAAAAATGGACAGTTTCAACTCCTAACTGTATGCTCTGGATGAAAACAATTCTGACATAGGTGCAGCTTTTAAAAAATTAATTAATTAATTAATCAATTTTCCCTTTTGTTGCCCTTATTTTATTGTTGCTATTGATGTCGTCGTTGTTGGATAGGACAGAGAGAAATGGAGAGAGGAGGGGAAAACAGAGAGGAAGAAAGACAGACACCTGCAGACCTGCTTCACCATCTGTGAAGCGACTCCCTTACAGGTGGGGAGCCGGGGGCTCAAACCGGGATCCTTCTGCTGGTCCTTGAGCTTTGCGCCACCTGTGCTTAGCTCGCTGCGCCATCGCCCAACTCCCGCAGCTTTTAAATAGTAGTACTGCTTTGTGGTAAGTGTGTCATGGGGGAAAAGAGCTACCATCAAGATATTTAGACCAGGCAGGTAGACATTTAAAAAAACTTCTCAGATAACCACTCTACCCACAAATATATGACTTATTTGTAGGACAGATAATCACTATGTGGCATGCTACCATTTATATTATGGGAACAAGACCTCCATCTATCTAAACTCACTGTAAACACCCACTGTAAGCAACAGTATACTGTGAGGTCACAACCATTCAGCTGCTTTAGAAGTTTACAGTGAAGGGAACACACTCTAAATTCACCACATCATATGTAGGGTTCTCTCAACTGAGATCTAAGAATTACAGAGAATAGAAAAAGGACTTTTGCCTGCTGTTTCCTATCTCCTACCACTTCTCATTCAGTTCAGGTAAAATTTTATTGACCAAGAAGATTGTGGGAGTTTCCCAACAAAAACTTTCCTCTTAAAAGTATTCCTTAACATCTTCCCTTACTGATTCCCTGGGCTGACAGCCCTATAACAGAACTGAGCAATGGGAGGCCAAGCCCTTTTTTCTTCCTCCTCCAATAGTCTCTGGAGAATCAGGCATTCAATAAGAGACAGCACCCCTCTGGAGAGCTGCCACCCTCATGTCTAAGGGACGGGAGCAGGAAGTAAGAAGGGGAGGAATGAATATAATCAAGTAATTTTCAAATGGGGTACAAAACTGCAAGAAAATAAAATAAAAGGCTAAATTAATAAATCCACTGAACGACAGAAAAAAACTTCATTAAGTAGGTTGGATGTTATGCAAAAAAGACATGCATGCCTGAAGATGTCCACGATAATCCAATGTAAGCTCCAGAACCCTTATCTAAGCCAGACCTGAGCAGTGCTCTAGTTAAAAAAAAAATTAATAACAAAAATTCATTGCATAATAGACTAGTAACTAATTTTTTTAAAAAAAATGGTCTACTTAAATCAAGACCTAAATAAAGATCCTACACAATGTGGCAGCTGAGTACTACCATAAAAGACTGCTGGTAAAAGTAAACCGATCTAAGTGTAAGGACCAGCGTAAGGATCCTGGTTCGAGCCCCCGGCTCCCCACATGCAGGAGAGTCGATTCACAGGCGGTGAAGCAGGTCTGCAGGTGTCTATCTTTCTCTCCTCCTCTCTGTCTTCCCCTCCTCTCTCCATTTCTCTCTATCCTATCCAGAAACAACATCAATAACAACAACAATAACTACAATAAAACAACAAGGGTGACAAAAGGGAATAAATAAATATAAAAAAAGCCCCCAAAACTAAAAAGTAAACCGATCTATATCCTAAGTATTCCCTGTTGGACAGTTTACCAAATCATGTCCCAACAGTAAAAAATTAAAAGACTTAAATGACATCTGAAGACTTTACAATATTAAGTGCAGAAAAGAGAGAAACAGGGCTAGAGAGAGAATGCAGCAACAGTCCACAGGCACTGATTGTGTGGGGTCCCAGGAATGATTCCTGCCATTTCCTGCCATCACCAAGAGCCAAAGCTGAGTGGTGCTCTCGTCAGAAAGAGAAAAAACAAAACAAAAAACCCACATTATAGCTGCAACTATGAAAAGGAAATGGACATACACAAAGCTAAGAAATGGAAGCAAATATGTCAAAAATGAAGCCTACTGCTATGTTACCTGCTAGATTTATGGATGTTCTTTCTCCATCTCTCCCAACTTCTCACACATTCTAACTTGCTTTATTTTTGTTACTCATTTTTCTTTCTTTTTTTTGGTTATTTTTTATTATCTTTATTTATTTATTGGATAGAGACAGCCAGAAACTGAATGGAAGGGGGAAGTAGATAGATAGATAGAGAGAGAGAGAGAGAGAGAGACAGAGAGACACCTGCAGTACTGCTTCGCCACTCACAAAGCTTTCCCCCTGCAGGTGGGGACTGGGAGTTTGAACCTGGGTCCTTGGGCATTGTAATACATGTGCTCAACCAGGTGTGCCAGCACCACCTGGCCCCTGTTACTCATTTGTCAAGTTAGTTGTTTCTTCCTTACCATAAGCATTGTACATCTTGGGACCCAGGTCGGGCCTTACAAAGTAGTTTGGCAGTCTAGAGGCTAAGTTCAATTTTCCATCTCGCCTCGTGTACTCAGGCAGTGGAATGTTGGCCATCAGATCATCAAACCTAAGATAAGAGAATGAGAAATTTACAATATAAACCCGCCCTTCAAATTCATCATTAGGGATTTGGGTTGTTCTTTCTACATTACAGTACTTAACAGTATTATTATAATTATGAACAAGGATGTCCTCCTGTAACACACAGACATACAAGGGTCAGTAATATTTCAATGTGAGAAACAAACTCCTGATGATAAAAAAGTGACAGTGACATTAGTACTGAAGACCTTTTTTAAGGTTCAAACTGAAATACAAAAAACAGACCTAACAACTCAGGCTGTATTGTCTAGCATAGTGACAGACTGCATCACACCAATCCTTGACATGTCTGATTTCGCTGCCTCCTAATCAGTGCACGTACGTCTAAGTTGGCCCCCTTTCTAAAGAGGATCAAGGAGGAAATGTACAGAATTTGCATTAGTCTTTTAAAGTTAAACTCAATAATGCCTCATCTCATTTTTAAATATGTCTATAAGATAGTAGACTAAGAATGAAAAAACAGCACCAGTAAAAACTATGCAAACTTTCCTAGTGCCCTGGAGACCATTTTTCTTGCTGCCTCAAAAAAAAAAAAATTCTTTCTGTCAAATCAAGGATAAAACCACCACTCTGTTGCTCTATAACCATACCTGGAGGGCATCATATCTCTAAAATCTTCTCCTGGTGGCCAGTCCTTAAGTTTCAACACCATTGGTTCTTTTTCACTTTTTAAGCGGTCTAAAAGATAACAGGAAGACCAAAAAAAAAAAGTTACAATCCTAGTCATTTTTGTGAAGAGTATGAAACAATGAATTCAAAAGAATATATGTACCACCTTGTACACAGCATCATTATTCACAGCAGTCAAAAAAAATAAAGAGAGAAAGAAAGAAAAGGAAGGAAAAGAAAAGAGGATCCAAGTGGTGTCATACCTGGTTGAGGGCACATATTATAATGCACAAGGACCCAAGTTCAAACCCTCAATCCCCACCTACAGGAGAAAGCATCACAAGTGGCAAAGCAGTGCTTAGGTCTCACTCTCTCTTCCCTCTTGATTTCTGTCTCTATCCAATAAATAAGTAAATAAAGATATGAAAAAGTGAAAAAGGGGAAGATCACTTAGAGGGCTCTAAAGCCCAATTCCATCAGGACCCAGAGAGAAAAACAGGGAAAAAGGGAAGGACATTTGGAAGTAGTAATAGGTGTAGGTGTGACTTTAGAAAGGAAGAGAAAGCAGGAAAATAAGAAAAATAGGCAAAAATATAGACAGATAGTTATAGAAATAACAGTTAATTCTTATCTGTGACCTTGGGAGAACCACTGCAGTTTCCAGTGGAGGGAATGGGGACACAGAACTCTAGTGATGCGAATGGTGTAGAATTATGTTCCTGTTATAGCGTATACCAGTATTAAATTACTAATAAAAAAAAAGTGAGAGGGTAGACGTAGATAGCACAATGGTTATGCAAACAGACTGTCATGTTGGAGGCTCTGAAGTCCCAGATTCAATCCCATGCACCACCATAAGCCAGAACTGAGTAGTGCTCCTGTAAAAATAAATAAATTGGGGGAGTCAGGTGGTAGTACAGTGGGATAAGCGCACATGGTGTGAAGCACAAGGACTGGCAAAAGGATCCCGGTTCAAGCCCCCGGCTCCACACCTGCAGGGGAGTCACTTCACAAGCAGTGAAGACGGTCTGCAGGTGTCTGTCTTTCTCTCCTCGTCTTCCCCGCCTCTCTCCATTTCTCTTTGTCCTATCTAACAACGACAAGGAAGGGCAACAAAAGGGAAAATAAATTAAAAAAAAAAAACTTAAAAAATACATAAATATGTAAATAAAAAGAATTTTTTAAGTGAGAAATATTAAAAAATAATCAATTTTTAATTTTTTTAAAAAATTATCTTTATTTATTGGATAAAGACAGGTAGAAATTGAGAGGGAAGGGGATGATAGGGAGGGAGAGAGACAGAGAGATACCTGCAGCCCTCCTTCACCAGTTGTGAAGCTTTCCCCCTGGAGGTGGGAACCAGGGGATGGAACCTGGGTCCTTGCACATTGTAATATGTGCGCTCAACTAGGTGCGCTACCACCTGGCCCCCCAAAATAATCAATTTTAAGAAGAAAAGCAAGGATATATGAAGGCAATACACATGAAATTGCCAGCCTTGTGCCACAAGACCTGCTTGCTTGCTTGCTTGCTTTATTTATTTATTTATTTAGCTTCCAGGGTTATAGCTGGGGCTCAGTGCCTGCACCACGAATCCACTGCTCCTGGAGGCTACCCTTTTCCTTTTGTTGCCTTTGTTATTTATTTTATCCTTGTTGTGGTTATTATTGTTGTTGTTACTGATGTTGTTGGACAGAACAGAGAGAAATGGAGAGAAGAGGGGAACACAGAGAAGGGGAAAGACACCTGCAGACTTGCTTCATCACTTGGGGATCCTTATACCATTCCTTGCACTTTGCACCATGTGCACTTAACCCGCTGTGCTACTTCCCAACTCCCATTTTTTAAAAGAAATTTACTTATTTATTCCCTTTTGTTGCCCTTTTTTTTTAAAATTGTTGTTTTTATTGTTGTTATCATCATTGTTGGATAGGACAGAGAGAAATGGAGCGAGATGGGGGAAGACAGAGGGAGAGAGAAAGACAGACACCTGTAGACCTGCTTCACCGCTTGTGAAATGACTCCCCTGCAGGTGGGGAGCCAGGGCTCAAACCAGGATTCTTACTCCGATCCTTGCGCTTTGCTACCACCTGACTCCCCTATTTTTATTTTTTTAAACTTATCTTGCTTTTCCCCTGCAGGTAGGGACCAAGTCCAGGTTTTGTGCCTGTCGCCCTGGACACAGCATTTTTTGTCACAGGATGGAGATGGAGTCACTTGAAGAGCATGACCAAATCCTCACCTCTGTGACCAACTATGTGAATTCACCTCAGTTCTCAGTTCAAAAGCAAAAACTTCAGTAACCAAGGAAGTAGCTCAGGAGAAAAAGTTGAGGACTTCAGTATATGAAACCCACGACTGATCCCTGGTACAGTATGCTAGAGTGGAACTATGTATCTCCATCTCTCTCTCTCTTATTGCCACTAGGGTTATCATTGGCATTCAGTGCTGGCACTACAAATCCATTGCTCCCGGTGGCCATTTATTTTTCTTCTATTTTATAAGGTAAGACAAAAATTGAGAGAGGAAACAGGGAGGAAGAGACAGCTGCAGTGCTGCTTCAATACTTATGAAGCATCCCTCTGCAGGTGAGGAGAGGGGGTTCAAACCCAGGTCCTTGTGCACTGTAATATGTGTGCTTAACCAGTTGTACCATTGCCTAGCCCCCAACTATTCTTTCTCTTTCAGGTAAGTAAATATATAAATAAACATTTTAGAAAAACTTTTGTGAGAAAGAAATGGGGATATGACACTAATCATAAACTCAAAAATGGATAATGTGGCTGTTGCCACTGCAGGGTCTCAGATTCCTGTTCTTTTTTCTTTTTAATTTGTATTATCTATTTATTGGACAGAGATAGTCATAAATCGAGAGGGAAGGAGGAGATAGAGAGGAAAAGAGATGAGACACCTACACACTGCTTTACCACTTGTGAAGCTTTCTTGCAGGTGGGGTACTGAGCTCAGACCTCTTACATGTGTGCTCAATCAGGTATGTCAACCACCTGGCCCATCATATTCCTGTTATTTCTGTGGCCCCTCTTCTGACATTTTCAACCCTCGTGACTTTCATACATACTTGGGACATCTTCAAATCCATCCCAGAAGTCTCCTACGGTGGCTCCTGTGATAATTTCATTGGTTCTACAGTTAACTAGGTCAACTTCTTGGTTTCCAAATTCTTTCCTGAAGGATTCGGGTTTCCAAAGTTCAGTGTTGAGTTTATGATGCACTCCTGACACCATCACTGGCTAAAAGAGAATGAAGACTTTAGTTTCAACTCCCAGTACTCCAGCCCCTCCTCAAATAGTTGATGGAAACTAGAACTATTGGAAATTTTCAGAGTCATTCATCCCAAGAAACTGGAATACACATTTTACTCAAATCCACATGGGTCATTCTCAAGGATAGACCATATGTTAGGCCACAAACACAACATCAGCAAATTCAAGAGCACTGAAATCATCCCAAGCATCTTCTCAGACCACAGTGGAATTAAACTAACACTTAACAATCAACAAAAGATTAGTAATAGTCCCAAAATGTGGAAGCTCAACAGTACACTTCTTAACAACCTCTGGGTCAAAGAGGAAATCAAGGAAGAAATCAAAATGTTTGGAGACTTCAATGAAAATGAAGACACAAACTACCAAAATACTTGGGACACAGCAAAGGCAGTACTGAGAGGGAAGTTCATAGCTATACAAGCACACATTAGGAAACAAGAAAAAGCACAAATAAACAGCCTGATTGCACATCTTAAAGACCTAGAAGAAGAACAAAGGAACCCTAAAGCAACCAGAAGGACAGAAATCACTAAAGTTAGGGCAGAAATAAATAACATTGAGAATAGGAAAACCATACAAAAGATCAAGGAAAGTAAGTGTTGGTTCTTCGAAAGAATAAACAAAATCAACAAACCTTTAGCCAGACTCACAAAACAAAAAAGGGAGAAGACTCAAATAAATCGGATACTAAATGAAAGAGGAGATATCACAACAGACACCGCAGAAATTCAACATATCATGCGAGGTTTCTATGAACAATCATATGCCACCAAGCTACAGAACCTGGAGGAAATGGATGATTTCCTAGATACTACCAACTTCCAAAACTAAGTAAAGAGGAAGTGGATAACACGAACAGGCCCATCACAGCTAATGAAATGGAAACAGTTATCAAAAATCTTCCCAAAAATAAAAGTCCTGGACCAGATGGTTTTACAAATGAATTCTACAAAACTTTCAAAGAAGAACTAATACCTCTACTTTTAAAAGTCTTCCAGAAGATCGAAGACACTGGAATACTCCCTGCCAGCTTCTATGAAGCCAACATCACCCTGATACCAAAAGCAGACAGGGACACAACCAAAAAAGAAAACTACAGACCAATATCTCTGATGAACACAGATGCGAAAATATTGAACAAAATTCTAGCCAACCGGATACAGCAGTATATCAAAAAGATTGTTCATCATGACCAAGTAGGGTTTATCCCAGGCATGCAAGGTTGGTTTAATATACGTAAATCAATCAATGTGATCCACCACATCAACAAAAGCAAGACCAAAAACCACATGGTTATATCAATAGATGCAGAGAAAGCCTTTGACAAAATACAACATCCCTTTATGATCAAAACACTAAAAAAATGGGAATAGATGGAAAATTCCTGAAGATAGTGGAGTCTATATATAGCAAACCTACAGCCAACATCATACTCAATGGTGAAAAACTGGAAGCATTTCCCCTCAGATCAGGTACTAGACAGGGCTGCCCACTATCACCATTACTAGTCAACATAGTGTTGGAAGTTCTTGCCATAGCAATCAGGCAGGACCAAGGAATTAAAGGGATACAGATTGGAAGAGAGGAAGTCAAACTATCCCTATTTGCAGATGACATGATAGTATACACAGAAAAACCTAGGGAATCCAGCAAGAAGCTTTTGGAAATCATCAGGCAATACAGTAAGGTGTCAGGCTACAAAATTAACATTCAAAAGTCAGTGGCATTCCTCTTTGCAAACACTAAGCTAGAAGAAATTAAAATCCAGAAATCAATTCCTTTTACTATAGCAACAAAAACAATAAAATATCTAGGAGTAAACCTAACCAAAGAAGTGAAAGACTTGTATACTGAAAATTATGAGTCACTACTCAAGGAAATTGAAAAAGACACAAAGAAGTGGAAAGATATTCCATGTTCATGGGTTGGTAGAATTAACATCATCAAAATGAATATACTACCCAGAGCCATCTACAAATTTAATGATATCCCCATCAAGATCCCAGGCACATTTTTTAGGAGAATAGAACAAATGCTACAAATGTTTATCTGGAACCAAAAAAGACCTAGAATTGCCAAAACAATCTTGAGAGAAAAGAACAGAGCCAGAGGCATCACACTGCCAGATCTCAAACTGTATTATAGGGCCATTGTCATCAAAACTGCTTGGTACTGGAACATGAATAGACACAATGACCAGTGGAACAGAATTGAGAGCCCAGAAGTGAGCCCCCACACCTATGAACATCTAATCTTTGACAAAGGGGCTCAGACTATTAAATTGGGAAAGCAGAGTCTCTTCAACGAATGGTGTTGGAAACAATGGGTTGAAACATGCAGAAGAATGAAACTGAATCACTGTATTTCACCAAATACAAAAGTAAATTCCAAGTGGATCAAGGACTTGGATGTTAGACCACAAATTATCAGATACTTAGAGGAAAATATTGGCAGAACTCTTTTCCGCATAAATTTTACAGACATCTTCAATGAAACAAATCTAATTACAAAGAAGACTAAGGCAAGTATAAACCTATGGGACTACATCAAATTAAAAAGCTTCTTAACAGCAAAAGAAACCACTACCCAAACCAAGAGACCCCTCACAGAATGGGAGATCTTTACATGCCATACATCAGACAAGAGTTTAATAATCAACATATATAAAGAGCTTGCCAACAAGACAACAAATGTCATACATCAGAAAAGGTAACAGCAACAAATGCTGGAGAGGGTGTGGGGTCAAAGGAACCCTCCTACACTGCTGGTGGGAATGTAAATTGGTCCAACCTCTGTGGAGAACAGTCTGGAGAACTCTCAGAAGGCTAGAAATGGACCTACCCTATGATCCTGCAATTCCTCTCCTGGGGATATATCCTAAGGAACCCAACACATCCATCCAAAAAGATCTGTGTACACATATGTTCTTGGCAGCACAATTTGTAATAGCCAAAACCTGGAAGCAACCCAGGTATCCAACAACAGATGAGTGGCTGAGCAAGTTGTGGTCTATATACACAATGGAATACTACTGAGCTGTAAAAAATGGTGACTTCACCGTTTTTAGCTGATCTTGGATGGACCTTGAAAAAATCATGTTGAGTGAAATAAGTCAGAAACAGAAGGCTACTTTTTTCTAAGATTTATTCATTCATTGGAATCTAAGAGAAAGTTCCACATGAGACAGACAGAGAGAGAGAGAGAGAGAGAGAGAGGGAACACTGTGCTGAGACTATGCACATCAGGGGTCAAAACTAGAACCTCAAATATGCAAGTCCAACACTAACCCAGTTGAGCTACTTCCCAGGCCACTTCCTGAACTCTTTTTTCTTTCTTTCCTTTTTTTTTTCTATAGCCAGAGCACTGCTCAAGGTCTAGTTTATGGTGTTGCAGGGGACTGGACCTGAGACTTTGAAACCTCAGCCATGAGAGTCTATTTGCATAACCTTTATGCTCTCTACCCTGCCCTAGTCCCTGAATTTATCTTATCCTCAGACACATCTTGAGGGTGCTTGTACATCTCTACTGCCAAGGTCCAGTTAGCATAATGTCTTCCGTTAAATGGACCTGCAATGTTATGAGATGTCAAAACTGTAAGGATATTCCTATGGTTTATTTTAGGACAGAGAGGGAAACTTGAGTTGGCAAGGCACTGACGTAAGACAGGAAGAAAAAAAAAAAAAGAAACAGAAGGCTGAATATGGGATGATCTCAGTCTCAGGCAGAAGTTGAAAAACAAGGTCAGAAAAGAAAACACAAGTAGAACCTGAACTGTAATTGGTGTATTGCACCAAAGAGTGTATTGCACTCTGGGGTGGGTGGGGAGAATACAGGTCCAAGAAGGATTCAGAGGACCTAGTAGGGGTTGTATTGTTATATGCGAATCTGGGGAATTTTATGCATGTACAAACTCTTGTACTTACTGTTGAATGTAAAACATTAATTCCCCAATTGAAAAAAAAGAAGCTTGTCAAATTTCCCAACTCAAACTGTTTTTCAAGCCAATTAAAATCCCTTTTATATCCAAAAAAATTAAAAAAAAAAAAAAAGCTGATAGAAATATCCTCTTTGTGTTTGGCCCTTAATCTCAGATCTTTTAAAATTTTTTTTAATATTTATTTTTCCCTTTTGTTGCACTTTTTTATTGCTGTTTTTATTGTTGTTATTGATGTCATCATTGTTGGATAGGGTAGAGAGAAATGGAAAGAGAAGGGGAAGACAGAGAGGGGGAGAGAAAGCTAGACACCTGCTGACCTGCTTCATCGCCTGTGAAGGGACTTCCCTGCAGGTGGGGAGCCAGGGGCTCCCACCGGGATCCTTACACCAGTCCTTGCGCTTTGCGCCACATGCGCTTTACCTGCAGTGCTACCGCCCGATTCCCAATCTCATATTTTTAAGGCATGTAGTTTCCTGAATTTCCACTTCTTTTTTCTTTACTTGCCATTTAAGCTCCATCCTCCTTATTCTCAGAGTAAACTTCCCAGAGCAAGGGTCACCCTTTCAAATCAGATCCCACTACTTGCATAATAGCAAAGGTGATGTGAAGGAAAGACAAAAGTCGGCAGCTATGTCTGATCCAATGTGGGCAGCCTGGTATTGCTAGGCAGATATATGGACCAGAGATTGCCTAGCCGTTTAGTTATCTAAGACATGTCTGAAATGCTTGCTTTTTTGCATAACACCATGACTAAAATATTGGCAAAGAATTCATTTAAAAAAATATGGAATTTAACCTAATATGCCAGTCAATTATTCAGCTGTCACAGTGCATAATGATTAAATGAACAAGTCCTTCTTTAAAAAAAAAATTATTTATTCCCTTTTGTTGCCCTTGTTTTTTTTATTGTTGTAGCATTCTTGTTGTCTTTGTTGTTGGATAGGACAGACAGAAATGGAGAGAGGAGGGGAAGACAGAGAGAAGGAGAGAAAGGTATACACCTGCAGACCTGCTTCACTGCCTGTGAAGGGACTCCCCTGTGGGTGGGGAGCGGGGGATTGAACTGGGGTCCTTAAACCAGTCCCTGCACTCCGTGCCACATGCACTTAACCCGATGTGCTACTGCCCGGTTCCCCCCCAACCCCCTTTTATTTACTACATAGGACTAAACACAGCTCTGGTTACATATATAGTTTTTCTCCTTGATTAATTCCTCAAGAGTTACTCTTAGCTTTATCCAAAGCACACTGTTCCACTTAGCCCAGAGGAGAAGCCAAACTTTCAGGAAACAAGGAAGAAAGCAGGCGCAGCATGGCTCTCCAAAGCTGTCAACTACAGGTCACGATCAAATACCACTGTCCCTTAAAGCCGCTCCCTTAGGAGACGACACAGCAGTGCACCGCTCTGGCCCACTTAAAAATGCCGCTGACACAAGGTTTAATTCATGGAAGAAAGACAGTTTTTATCCTATTCTGTCTGATCCCCAAAGGCCCATCCATACTCCCACTATGCCTGAGGTTTAGCATGCAGAATCACTGAGCCTAGAATGACCTCATCAAAACCCATACGATGAAGGAAGGGCCAGGCAGTGTTGTGTTTGGTAGCGTGCATATGTTATCATACATGAGAACCAGGTTCAAACCACTGTCCCCATCTGCCCAATGGTGGGTAGGATGGTGCTGCAGATATCTCTTTTTCTCCCTTTCACTCCATTTTTTTTTTTTCTCTATCAACAAAACAAAACAAAGGCAAAAAATTCAAATGATAGGGGTGAGGTAATCTGAAGTCTGACAAAGGAACCAAGAGGAAGGATCTGAATTGGGTTTGAGGCCAGATTGCCCATTACCTGTCCTTGTTTCCAGCATTCCCTAAAGACATTCCAGTTGCTCTTGTTATTGGGGTCTTGAAGGCATAGCAATCGATTATCACACAGCCAGTAATGAGGAGTGTCAAAGCCCAGAATGCTAGGCTTGATCGTCAGTCCTTGTGGCTTCTTAACTAAATCAGAGGAAGTCTTATTTTGCACCAGAGAGGCAAAGATGTCATCAAGAATTTTTGGTGTGTTCTTGAGTCCATTTTCTGTCTGAATTTGATAAAGAACAAAAGCCTTTAATATACAAGCTTTACACATTAAAAACCACCAAAACTCCCTATACTCCTATACTGGCTGGATGAGCACATATTACATATCCAGAGTTTCAACTCATGACCTCAGGCAGAGAGGCAAGCCTTCTTCCTCCAACATCACAACTCCTAGAAATAGGTATTGAGAAAAGCATACAGTCCTATAACTCTGAGGTGTACTTTCCAACAACAGGGCCTACTGGGCCCACAAAAGACAGATTCACATCCTTTCTACTTTGTATCAGTGTCTTTTCCAGTTCTGATTCATCTTTACAAGGTGAAGTACAAACAATAAAACAAATATATACCTTTCCTGTGGATGAATTCAAGAGATTTCGGAGGAAACCAGAGTTGTTATTGCTCACAGGTGTCAAAATTGTACTATTAAATGTGTGGAGGACAGTGCTGGATTTGCTCAATGGCGGGAGGGGTGGTAGGCATTTCATTTCATTCTTTAAAATTGGCATCGTAGGTTGTTTTTCTAAAAACAAAAACAGAACATCCAGATGGAAACACATTCTGAAAGGCAAATCCTTGTTAGTCTTCTATTAACAGGATTTCTTTGAAACTTAATTTTCATTATAACCAAAAAATTTAGGAGGCTAAACACTAATGACATTATTTGGTCAAATGTAAAATCACCCAGTATCCAGTGTGATACTACAGCAAGAGGCATTTGTTTGTTTCTTCTTATACAAAATTCAATAATTTTTATTTATTTTTTAAGATTTTATTTATTTATTTGTAAGATATGGTGGGAGAGGGAGTCGGGTGGTAGCAGTGGGTTAAGTGCACGTGGTGCAAAGCACAAGGACCAGCGTAAGGATCCTGGTCCAAGCCCCTGGCTCCCCACCTGTAGGGGAGTCACTTCACAGGCGGTGAAGCAGATCTACAGGTGCCTATCTCTCTCTCCCCCTCCATTTCTCTCTGTCCTATCTAACAATGACAACATCAATAACTACAACAATAAAGTAAAAAAAGGGCAACAAAAGGGAAAACAAATAAATATTAAAAAATGAAAAAAGAAAAAGAAAGAAATGATAGGAGAGAGAGAGAACCAGACACCACTCTGGTACATGTGCTGTCAGGGATTGAACTCAGGACCTTATGCTTGAGAGTCCAATGCCCTATCCAGTGTGCCATTTCCTGGACCAGTTCAAATAACTTTTATAAATTAACATTGTAATACCATAACCCTGTAGGTAAACTTAAATGAAATACTGACAGCAGGTGAGATAGTTCACACTTTCCCAAGCATGAGGACTTGGATTCTAGCCCTGGCACCACATAGGAATATTAGTGCTGTGGTATCTCTCCTTTTTTCTTTCTCTCCTCCCCCTTCATTCTATCCTAAGTTAAAAAAAAAAAAAGTACAGGAGAGTGATGGAATCATGCAGGTGCAAAGCCCTGGCGCATCAAAATAATCAAACAGCAAAAGTAGACATCACTGTCTGATTCTTGAACACAAAAAGAAAATTTTATTTATTTATTTATTTTTAAACTGTGTTTATGGGGCCAGGGCGGTGACACACCTGCTTAAAAGTGCACACACTGCCATGTGCAAGGATCCCAGTTAGACCCCCAACTCCCCTGCTGGAGGGACATTTCACAAGTGAGTGGTGAAGCAGGTCTCTCTCCCTCTCAATTTCTATCTGTCCAATGTAATAAAAATACAAAGGAAGGAAGGAAACGAGGGAGGGAGTGAATAAGTAAAGGAGGAAGGAAAGCAAAAATAAACAAACAAAATGGTCACTGGGAACAGTGGATTCACAGGGTTGGCAGCGAACCCCAGTAATAACCCTTGTAGTGATTAAAAAATAAAAAAAAGAAAAAGTGTTTATTAATGAAAACAAGAGAAATGGAAAGAGTCAGAGTTTTGCTATAGCACATGTATTGCCAGGAAGCAAACTCAGCGTCTTGTGGTTAAGGGCCCAACAATTAGACACTGTGCATCTCCCAGGCTGCAGTTATGGAAATTTGAAAAGTAGTCAATTTCTTAAAAAGTTCATCACTTAATGTTTGTCGGTTATAATGTATGAACTCATCAAAGATAGATTCTGTTGCTTATCAAAAGTGTTTTTTAAAGCCATGATAGATATTTGAGTTTCTTCCTTTTTCTGTGTCTCATGAGATGATTTTTCTCCTGCTTTTAAAAAAAAATTTTTTTTTTGTTTTCCCTTTTGTTGCCCTTGTTTTATTGTTGTTGTAGGTATTATAATTGTTGTTCTTGATGTCATTGTTGTTAGATAGGACAGAGAGAGATAGAGAGAGGAGGGGAAGACAGAGAGGGGGAGAGAAAATTATACACCTGCAGACTTGCTTCACCACCTGTGAAGTGACTCCCCTGCAGGTGGGGAGCCGGGGAGCCACCGTGCTACTGCCTGGCCCTCTCTCCTACTTTTTGAATGTTAGTAAGCTACACTTACATTTCAGAAGCCTTTCTTGGTCATGCTTTTTTCATTAGTTTGATTTCTACTCTTTGAAATTCTATTTAATATCTTCATGTGAACAAAATTGTTATTTCCCTTTTATCCCACTTTCTTATAATCAGGAAGCAGAATCAGGTTTTTTTTTTTTTTTTTAAAAAAAAAGATCTATGTATGAGAGAATAAGCTGGATGTAGTAATAAGTGTATGTGCAACTTAGAAAAAAGGAGAAGACGGGACCGTGGGGGGGAGGGGAGAAGGGCAATTATATATAAAAATAGACAAGACAGCTACAGAAATAATAGTTAATGCATATGTGCAACCTTAAGAGAACTGCTGTAGCTGCCAATGGAGGGATTGGGGATTCATAACTCTGGTGGTGAGAACAGTGTGGAGTTGTACCTGTTATCTTGTAAATGTGTAAGTCAATATGAAATTACTAATAAAAATAATTAAAAGGGGGACTCAGTATTACTCTGGCACATGCAGGTGCTGGGGATTGAACTCAGGGCTTCATGCCTGAGTCCAGTGGCCTCCTGCATCACCCCAAAATTCTAAACTGATTTCATGCATTTTATATTGCCAACAAGTATCCAAGATAATAGCATAAATGAAATTAAAATTGAAGTCAGAACATTTAATTGAACTAGGAACTATACATAGGGCAAGGAGAGAAAGATAAAAATCACTTAAACAAGTGTGCCCTGGAGGTGATGTTGTAGATAAGAGGGCTGCGCTTGCAAAGACAAGGTCCTGAGTTTGACACCCAGCATAGCATGTATTAAGTGGGATGATCTGGTTTTCTTTTGTAAATTAACTGGATCAGTGTAATAGTTCACTTAAATAATGCAATGCTTCACTATGTGCACCAGGTTTGAGCCTAGACTCCACAAAATTGAAGGAAGCTTCGGTGCTATGGTCTTGGTGTGTTTGTCTGTCTCTGCCTCTTTTAAAAAGTAAATTAGTGTGTATTTAATTTAAAAACTAAAGAAAGGGGCCGAGTGGTAGTGCACTTGGTTGAGTGCACATATTACAATGTGCAAGGACCCGGGTTCAAGCCACCAGCCCCTACCTGCAGTGGAAAGCTTCATGAGTGATGAAGGAGGTCTGCAGGTGTCTTTCTGGCTCTCTTTCTTTTTTTTAAAATTTTTTTATATTTATTTTATTTCTTTCCTTTTGTTGCCCTTGTTGTTTTATTGTTATAGTTATTATTGTTGTTGTTGTTGTTGGATAGGACAGAGAGAAATGGAGAGAGGGAGGGGAAGACAGAGAGGAGGAGAGAAAGATAGACACCTGCAGACCTGCTTCACCGCCTGTGAAGCGACTCCCCTGCAGGTGGGGAGCCGGGGTTCAAACCGGGATCCTTATGCCGGTCTTTGTGCTTTGCGCCACCTGCGCTTAGCCCGCTGTACTACAGCCCGACTCCCCTGACTCTCTTTCTATCCCTCCTTTCCCTCTTGCTATCTAGTAAATGATTGTAAAATTTAAAAAAATAAAGAAGTATCAGTCTGCCTTCATTATTGCCAACCACAATCTCAATCTTATCTAAGAGTTCTATCATAAACAAATGTTGTGGGGCCAGGTGGTGGCACACCTGGTTAAGTACACACATCACAGTGTGCAAGGTCCCAGGTTCAAGCCCCTGGTCCCTACCTGCAGGCAGGAAACTTCACAAGTGGTGAAGTGCAGGTGTCTCTTTATCTCATGGTGTAGATTTCTGGCTGTCTCTATCCAATAAATAAACAAATATAGTAAAAAAAAAATAATAAAATAAAAAACCAAAAAAAAAAAGTTCTCATTTGTGCTGTATTTTCATTTATTTAAAATATTTTAGAATGTTCATTCTATATGTAATAGAGCTTCACATAAGAGAATCACTCTGGTACATGCAGCTCAGTACAAAGCCCTGTACTCTACCAGTGAAATTATTTCCCCTGCAGGCTCTAGTGCTGCAGTGTAGAAACACTTGAAATTGTGTCAGATCTCAGGTAAATACAGGGAACTACTGTTCATTCCATGCAGTGTCTCACTACTCTGTTCTTACAGCAACAGGGGCTGTCAAGTGCCTCTGCATACGGACTCAAGTTCTTAAGAGGAAAGCAGGAAACTCACCCTTGTTTTCTTTGTTGACATTCCCACCGGTGAGGTCTGCCAGCCAATTCAGAGGAGATGTGCTGGCCGGACAGGCTGGCTTCAAGCTGCTGGCTGGCTTTGTGGCAGCTTCTCCACCCACAGTCACTGGTTCTAACACAGAGGGGTTCTGCTGGAGGCCAGCACCAGGAGTAGGTTTCTCTCCAGCTAAGAAAGTCTGTGTTGAGTATAAATGGAGAATGTTACATGAGCTGAAAATTTTTATTTCCCTTTTCTCATGTTCCTCCCTATGCATTCACCAATGAGATAAATACCCCAAATAAAACCACCTTACAGCCTAGACATCAGCATAGTGTGGTGACTGCACAGTAATACAACAGAACATTAAAATAGGAAGGCTTTCATGGAGGGGTGGTTTCTAAATTTTACTAGCTAGTGAGATAAATTAACTTTTTATTTTTGTTATTTTTTTATTTTTAAAAAAAAATTTTTTTTAATTTTATTTATTTATTCCCTTTTGTTGCCCTTGTTTTTTTATTGTTGTAGTTATTGTTGTTGTCGTTGTTGGATAGGACAGAGAAATGGAGAGAGGAGGGGAAGACAGAGAGGAGGAGAGAAAGACAGACACCTGCAGACCTGCTTCACCGCCTGTGAAGCGACTCCCCTGCAGGTGGGGAGCTGGGGTTCGAAACGGGATCCTTATGCTGGTCCTTGTGCTTTGCGCCACCTGCGCTTAACCCGCTGCGCTACAGCCCGACTCCCGATAAATTAACTTTTTTAAATACAGCAAAACACCCCCCCGTATTTCTTTATCATGAACACAGGAGATACATATAAGCGCTTTAATCCATAATAGGCAGACTACAATAGGCTGCTGTTTTTTTAAGGAACTACTGTAAGAAGCTACAGATGAAGTCCTCAAAGTCCATGTGAAAAGTGAGACAAGATCTTTGCAGTATCACATGAAATGTGAATTATCTGTTTCTACTGATAGCTGTCCCCAACTTCCTTCCAAATCCACTACAGAAATTGTTGGTCACTTGAAAACAGACAACAATCACAAGGATGGCGAATCTATCATTAATAGTAATACCTGCTTTATGTCTTCCTTTGAGACTGGCTTTGAAAAGAACCTGAATTGTCTGTTTGAACAGGGACAATTTGCCTTTATTCCCCATTTTGCTCTTACTGAATGAACGATGTCTCCAACATCATAGAGGGCTAAAAGGAAAGTGGGGGAGAAAAGAAGCAGATGCAAACATTTAAACGTTAGGTACTATAAGCACAAAGGAGGGGGGCTGGGCGGGGTAGTGCACCAGGTTAAGTGCACATAGTATGAGGTGCAAGGACCTATGCAACAGGATCCTGGTTTGAGTCCCCAGCTCCCCATCTGCAGGGGGGTGACTTCACAAGTGGTGAAGCAGGTCTGCAGGTGTCTTTCTCTCCCTTTCTCTGTCTTCCCCTCCCCTCTCAATTCATGTTATATATAATAACAACATCACAAAGGAGTAGCTGTTATTTCCAACAGGGTTGCTTTTAACTAGCAGCACGGTGCTCACATTCTCTTCCTTTTCATTCAAAATATGCCCCTCAACATCCTTTTCTTTTACAAGAGCTTCATTAAAAAAAGTTGGGGGGATCATTGTTATTATTTTTTAATAATATTTCCTTTTGTTGCCCTTGTTTTTTCATTGCTGTAGTTATTATTGTTGTTACTGATGTCATTGTTGTTGGATAGGATAGAGAAATGGAGAGAGGAGGGGAAGACAGAGAGGGGGAGAGAAAGATAAGACACCTGCAGACCTGCTTCACCGCTTGTGAAGCGATGCCCCTGCAGGTGGGGAGCTAAGGGTTTTAACTGGGATCCTTCCGACGGTCCTTGTGCTTCTTGCCACCTGCACTTAACCCGCTGCGCTACCACCCGACTTCCGGGGGTCATTATTTAATATACTTCTAGACAACTCATGGTACATTATAAAGTTACCAAGTAATTAGAGCATAAAAGTAAAAATCAAACTGCCAGCCTCTATGAGCAAACTAAAACAAGGGGGAAAGGAAATTGTTGTACCACATGAAATACCTTTTCCAGGAATGATCTGTGTAGGCATCAGGTTCTCTGGTTCATGTATCTGGCTTTTCACACATCTTAGCCAAGAAAAAGTCTTGTAGGCAGAACCTGCAAATAAGTGATGCTTAGTAACTGTTCACGGACTCTGTCTGATCCCAAATGCTTCAGACACTCATCAACCACAAACCATTGAAAAATACTTAATTTAAGTGCCTATGTGGCCTAGGGAAGAATGAAGCCAGTTCTCACCCTGTTGGCAATTTTTCTTTTTCATCCGAAAACAATCCACACATACTCCAAATCCACACCGAGGACACACCCAGTGCAGATTGAAGATGGTGGTGTCACACACATCACACATTTCTCGAACTCCTTTGACAGCTCGCTTCCAGGCAACCTGCTCTACAAAAAACAAACAAGTAATTTATTAGTCTTGGGGTGTGTGTGTGTGTGTGTGTGTGTGTGTGTGTGTGTGTGTGTAACTTCTGAAACAAAACATGAAGGAGGAAGGTAACGTCATTCCTTCCTCTGCCTAAAGTTCATTAAGAATACTATATATAGAGATGTAGTCTTCTCCGTAACCTTTGCATTATTCACTTAAAACTTTTATTGTTTTAAAGAGAACACAGGAGCCAAAGCTGGGGATCCATATCCCCAAACATGTTTACTACAATCCTGGCAACAGAATAGGAAAGGATACCTGCTAGAAGCAGGGAGCCTGGGGCACACTGAAGTCTGCAGAAACACCAAGCCCAGCCTAGTCTGGGCTCCCCTGTAATTCCCTCTCATTCTCACTTCCTGCCTAGCTCTAGAGCACATGGAATGACCTTGACTATTGGAATAGTAGGATCCTGGCATATAGTAGGTACCAATAAACATTTGATGGGGATGGTGTGGAATTATACCCGTTATCCTATAACTTTGTAAATCAGTATTGAATCACTAATAGAATTAATTGCAAATGGAAAAAAATACTGTGTAGTCTTTAGAACCCATCATAAATTATCCCTGACCCCTACCTCTTACAATCAAGAATCAATTTCTCCTGTACTCTGTTAGCACTCCAATCAACTAGTAATTGTACTTCAGTCTGAAGTCTCCTTACACAGAATATGAACACGTGCAGCCTTACCTAGCTCTAGGAAACTAAACACCATACAAGAAGAAAAGCTCTGGTTGTCTGAGCTCTGCTTCCTAACCTCACAACTCCCATCCTTCTCACCAAATTTGGTTTGGACACTTGTTAGTGTACAGAAGTACTGCCTAGTAAATCAATAGGGAAGGTAGCCGTATTTGTGGTCTGGGAGGTGGCAAAGTGGTTATGGTACTGGAATGCCAGGTATGAAGTTTTGAATTTGATCCTCAGCATTACATGGGCGAGAGGGCCTATGGTTTGGTTTCCCTTTCTCTCATAAATATTTCTTTTTAAAAAAAATTTACTTATTTATTTATTCCCTTTTGTTGTCCTTGTTTGTTATAGTTATTGATGTTGTCATTGTTGAATAGGACAGAGAGAAAGGAGAGAGTAGAGGAAGACAGAGAGGGGGGAGAAAGAGACCTGCATACCTGCTTCATCACTTGTGAAGCGACTCCCCTGCAGGTGGAAGGCTGGGAGCTCGAACCGGGATCCTTACTTGGGTCCTTGCACTTTGCGTCAACTGTGCTTAACTCACTGCACTACCACTCAACTCCCAGATAAATATATATATATATATATATATATATTTAACTTTATTTATTTATTCCCTTTTGTTGCCCTTGTTGTTTTATTGTTGTAGTTATTATTGTTGTTATTGATGTTGTTGTTGTTGGATAGGACAGAGAGAAATGGAGAGAGGAGGGGAAGACTCTCTGATAAATATTTCTTAAAAGCAATTTTAAAAAGTGGCAGTGGCAAGGGAGTTGGGCGGTAGTGCAGTGGGTTAAGCGCACATGGAGCAAAGCACCAGGATCCCAGTTCGAGGCCCAGGCTCCCCACCTTCAGGGGAGTCACTTCATAGGTGGTGAAGCAGGTCTGTAGGGTCTCTCTTTCTCTCCCCCTCTGTCTTCCCCTCCTCTCTCTATTTCTCTGTCCTATCCAACAACGATGACATCAACAACAACTACAACAATAAAAACAAGGGCAACAAAAAGGAAATAAATATTTTTTAAGAAGTGGCAGTGGTTATGTTATACAAGTTGGTACTCAGGTATAGGTAACACTCAGCAATGCCCCCTTCCCCCAACTTTTGGCTCCTTTTGACCATGCTTTCTCCAAAAGTTCTATAAATGATATATAAGTTAAATATTCATCATAAACTGTCAGATTATCCAGATACTTTGAAACTACTCAGGCTGCCCACAAAAATCTCTCAAGGTGCTTTAGGCACCTAGTGGAAGGGGCACATTAATTTGGTGGGGATATAATAGTTGTGTCAGAAACTTGACTTTCTTGGAGCACAGAGTGATGTAGGCACCAATACTCATATCTGCAAATCAGCCAACAAACTGAGGGTTCACAATATAGCATTTTCAGCTCCAAAAGCTAAAATACAGTAACTAAAGGCAGGTGCTTTCTAGAACTGGACAGAACAGGGTTAACACTTGCTTCTCAGAATGGGAGGAAAGACAAATCAGGTAATACAAAGCTTCATAGTATAAGAGAAAAAAAAAAATCTGATCAGAAAACAAACCAAAAACCCTAGCTTGAGCACAATCCTTTTCATCTTCTCTTGGTCCATTAAATTGTGACTTAGCCCTCCTGCAGACACTTACTCAGAAAGTCTAGAGTAGAGCCTACCAATTCTTCTGTTCTTTTAAATATATTCCTAATTAAGAACCTGTCTTTAAATAAACTGATCTGTGGCCCCACCTACTTTTTTGTGAGCTTACTGTTAGTAAAGCTATACAGAGTCTACCACTATACCACCTTTATCTTAACAAAATAATAAGTCTAGTTCTTTAGTAATTGCCTGCAAAATAACCTCATAGATAAGTGACTAACTGATGAAAAGAGATAGAATCTATAACAGGAAAAATGGAACCTCATTATATACCAAAGTCATCTAAGTTTCTGGGTAAAAATGAAGCCCACGAAAGTAGGACTTAATTGGCATTTCGGAACAAAACCAAGTTGGACTTAAAAAAAAAAAATCCTACCCCCTAGGAGATGCTCTTACTGTGTGGCTCAATAGTTGACATAGCTTCCTTTTCAGAAATCACCATTTGACAGAAGTGGTCTCCAATGTTGGCCAGAATATATTTTGCTGTGTCCAAATCTGTCCCCACAACATTCTTGGTTAAAGGCAACCACAGGCCAATGGCTTCAGTGTCATACTTGTTTGGTGTTAAGAAGCCTTCTACCCGCAACACACCATGTTTATTGAATTGTAACCTAGAGGAAATAGAAGGGTTGGGGTAGTTAAGACTCACAGAATCATTTTTTTAAAAAGATTATTTGTTTGTTTATTAATGAGAAACATAGGAGAAAGAGCCAGACATCACTCTGGTACATGTGCTGCCGGGGACTGAAATCAGGACCTCATGCTTGAGAGTCTGATGCTTTATCCACTGCATCATCTCCCGGACCACCAGAATTATTTTTTTATCAGAGCTACTATTTAAGTAAATAAACGTCTTCCCAATTCTAATTTCCATGACTAATTATCCTAAGTTGGCAATAGGAATCATCAGGAGACTAACAAAAACCCTTTTAAGTCTACCCCTAGCCCCAAAAGACAAGGTGGAGAGAGAAAGGAGGTAGAGCTCAGTGATAGGGCTCCAAACACTATCATCTAGGTTGCTTCCCGGGCACTGTATAAAAACAAACAAGGGGGAGTCCGGTGGTAGCGCAGCGGGTTAAGTGCATGTGGCGCAAAGAACAAGGACCGGTGGAAGGACCTGGTTCGAGCCCCCAGCTCCCTACCTGCAGGGAGGTCGCTTCACTGGCGGTGAAGCAGGTCTGCAGGTGTCTATCTTTCTCTCCTCCTCTCTGTCTCCTCTCCTCTCCCAATTTCTTTTTGTCCTATCTAACAACAATAACAACAGCAATGACAACAATAATGACAACAAGAGTAACAAGGGCAACAAAAGCAGAAAAAAATGGCCTCCAGGAGCAGTGGATTCCTAGTGCAAGCACCGAGCCCCAGCAATAACCCTGGAGGAAAAAAAAAAAATCTAATCATGGAGAACTTTTCTGTGAAATTGGGACAGAGAGTCTACTTCTTGTTGTAACTAGTATAGGCAGGAATGCTCAAACCCTACCCAATGGACACTAATGCAGTTTCAATCTTTCTTCAGGACAATTTGGCAGAGCAAAGATATCAAGGTGTTAAGATACATACATTTCTGGGGGTTCAGTGGTGGTGTACCCAGTTGAGCTCATACTTTACTATGTGCAAGGACCTCAGTTTGAACTCCCTCCCCACCCAGGAGGGGAGAAGCTTCACAGTTGAAGTAGGTCTGAAGGTGTCTTTCTTTCTTCCTCTCTATACTCCCCATCCCTTTCAATTTCTCTGAACTATCTAATAAAAAGAGATATAAATAAATAAATAAAAATGCATATGCTTTTTTTAATATTTATTTTCCCTTTTTTGTTGCCCTTGTTGTTTTTCATTGTCGTTGTAGTTACTGATGTCATCATTGCTGGATAGGACAGAGACAAATGGAGAGAGGCGGGGAAGACAGAGAGGGGGAGAGAAAGAGAAACACCTACATACCTGCTTCACCATCAGTGAAGCGACTCCCCTGCAGGTGGGGAGCAGGGAGCTCGAACCAGGATCCTTACACCAGACCTTGTGCTTTGCGCCACGTACGCTTAACCTGCTGCATTACCGCCCAACTCCCGCATATACTTCTAAATCCAGTAATGGGAAGAATTACTACCAGTGATGAATAAATAATCAGAGATAAAAATAAGGAGATGATCATCTTTCAATTGCTATTTTTAGTGACAAAGATTCAAAATAATCTTAACAACAGTAAGGGAATTGGTTAAGTGAATTATCAAACAGTACTACTATGAATATTTACATAGTTACTAAAAGGTAATATGATATTATATGAAATATTATGCTGTCAGAAAAGTCATCATACATTTTGCATAGAAAAGCATAGAGAACTATATCATCACTTCTCCTACAACCCAATAGAATAGGGATGAGGAAGTAGGTCTTTCAAGGCCTTACGATGTGTGGGACCCCAGCTCCGAGTTCTGGCAACACAAGGGACAAATACGGCACTGGGGGAATGTCCACATGTAATGGTGTCTCTCTCCCTCCGCCCCAATCTAAAATTTTCAAAATGAAAAGAAAGAAAAGGAGGCAGGAAGGACATGCATGACAAGCACCCAAATATAATATATTCCTAGAATACATGCTTATTTGTGGTTTTTCAGAATCTTCGAGGTTTCCTATTGTTACTTTTCAAAATAGAATTTTTTTAAAAGCTTTTTCACTTTAAACCAATTTTTGAAAGGGAAAAGGAAACTATATACTATGATAACCACATTCCCAAACACTGAGCTGAAAAACATAGCCTCTTTTTAGTTCAAGATTTATATTTATTACTAGTATAAAATAATAAATTACTTGAGCTTTCTCTGAAAATGCCGTACCTCCTAAAGTGAAAGAAGCGACAAAACACAGGTGAATCTTTCTGTTGCTCCTTATCCTTGCGGAGGCTGTCCAATCGACACTCGCGGCACTTGGGCAGCTGTGCAACAATGTTCACACAGGAGTCATCCTGTACAAAGGGCTCACCACTCTGCTGAAGCTTCTTCAGTCTAGCTGGTTCGGTCAAAACTGACTTCCGAGATGGAGCTAGGGAAATGGAACCTGAAGTTTTATTTAAAAAAAAAAAAAAAAAAAAGTCAAGTAGAATTTGGTTTTTTTGCCTCTAGGGTTATTGCTGGGGCTCAGTACCATGAATCCACTGCTCCTGGAGGCTTTACCCCCCCCCCTGTTGCCCTTGTTGTTTAACATTGTTGTGGTTATTATCATTGGTGTTGTTACTGGTGTCATTGTTTTTTTTTTAACCTGTATATCTCTATACATATGTAGAACTAGGTCCAAAAATATTCAGTCTTTGAGACTTTAGGTTTTTACCTCTTTGAACTTCTCTGATTGCAGGAACAATTTCTACCATCATTTTCATATTGTTTCATACAATAAGTAGATTTTATTTAATCTATCTTATCTATGTATCCATCTGTTCTGCACATCCAATACCATCTTATGTTCTTCTAGTAAAGATTTGTAAAGACTCACCATTCTGGACTTTATTACTGCTTCTTGTACTACAGCTTTCATGAACTACTTTTAGTGATGACCCCTTCATGTTCTGTGACCGGCATCCTAAAGTTGAAGGTTCTGCCTCTTTCCCCACATGACTATTAGAGTTATCAGTGTGAACACGTGCTTCCTTGTCTGACTTCTTTGGAAGGACATCAGGTATGGGAGGTGCATGTTCTAGGTGCTTCTGAAGTTGAGGAGTACTGCCAAGTTCTAGTTCTCCCATAGAAGACTCTGTAGGTATGGACTCCAAAGGCAGGCAAAGTGATGGTTGAGGAACAGATTCCAATCTATTTTCCTGACCTGTGTTTGTCTTCAGTTGAGTAAAGTTACCTTTTGTCTCCTTCATAGTCTGCAAGTCTCCATTTCCACTCTGAGCGAACTTTGAAGAAAGCAACCCTATTTTGCAGACATCTGGCTTTGTTTTCAGTATTTCGGGTGTTGTATTTAGACAGGAAGGAAGTTCTCCTGGTAAACTCTGTTTCTGACATCTGAAAAAGAGAAAATATAAAACATCTAGACCTCTCTGGTCTCTTTCCACTTTTTAAATAAAATTTTTTTATTAATTTTATTTTTTGAGAGAGATGCAGACACACACACACACACAAACACCAGAGCACTGCTCAGCTCAGGCTTATGGTGGGGGATTGAACCTGGGACTTAGGAGCCTCAGGCATGAGAGTCTGTTTGCATAACCATTATGCTGTCTCCCCTACCCCCAAAACTGCTATTATTAGAGAACTGTGAGCTGGAGTTTAAAATAAATCACTCAGAAGCACTGTAAAAGTACCTTAATCAATCAGAAAAAATACAACCTAAATTCCCATCTACATGTACTCATAAGGCTTTAACTATTTCAAATTTAGACTTCTTATAGCATTAATAAACCTAGCTTTCCCTCAAAAAAATGAGCATCACAGAGAAAATAAACCACAGCAGTACAAACTGTCTTGACATAAATATGTAGTCAGCCTGAACTTCAAATAATTTCATTCTTATTTGATCTGTGATTAGGACCCAAAGAGGACTACTAATTCCTTGTTCACAGAACAATCTCACATCCTTCCCTCCACCCCAATTTTTAATAGGGATAGTCTTAACTCCTGTTCTCCTGACAGTCATCTCTTAAAAGGTCTTTGTCCATCAGAGACACAAAGGTCTTTTTCCTGTTATTCTTCCTACTTCTAACAATGGATTTCATCTTTGAGAATGTCTTGTTTTAAACACTAAGATTAAAAATCTGCTTAGATACCTACTTAATTTTTATTGTGTTCTATATATTTATTGGCTAGAGACAGAGATTGAGGGAAGTGGAGAGATAGAAAGGGAGAAAGACAGAGACACTTGCAGTGCGGCTTCACTGTTTATAGAGTTTTGCCCTGAAGGTGGGGTTGTGTCTTGAACACAGGTCCTTGTGTACTGTACAAGGTGTACTCAAACAGGTGGATCACCACTCAACCCACAGCTTCTGAACTTCTTACTGCCTCCCTTTTTTTCAATCCCGAAGACTGTTGTTCCTCCTCTCACTATTTAAATGCTTTTTGTGGCCATTTTTAAAAAAAATGAGAGAAAGACAACAGAATACTGCTCATAGTGCCAGGGATTGAGCCTGGGACTTCAGAGACTCTGATATGTATGAAGTCTTTTGCATCATCATTATAATCATTATGCTATCTCTCCGGCCACATTTCAAGCTTTGTCTCAGTCAATATACTTTTCTCCCACTGAACCAGTGCTCATTCTCCCACACTTTACATTTTTTTAAAAAGAATTGCTACATCTGAGAGAGTGTGTTTCTCATGAAACAAGTGACAAGCCAGAACATCATCCAGGTGCATATGATGTGATTGAGCTGGGAACCTCAGGCATTCAGGTCTGGTGCTCTACTGGTTGATGTACTTCCTTTATCACCACAGTGACTTTTTTTTTTTTTTAATATTCTATTTATTTACTAATGAGAAACACAGGAGGAGAGGGAAAACGCCAGACATCATCTGGTACATGTGCTACTGGAGATTGAACTCAGGATCTCATGCTTGAGACTCTGATGCTTTATCCACTGTGCTACTACAACCTGGATGACATTTTTTTAAAAGATTTTATTTACTAATGAGAAAGATAGAAGAGAGAGAAAGAACCAGACATCACTCTGGTACATGTGCTGCCGGGGATTGAACTCAGGACCTCATGCTTGAGAGTCTAGTTCCTTAGCCACTGTGCCACCTCCTGGACCACAACACAATGAACTTTTAAACCTACTTTAAAAAAATTTTTTTTTAAATTAACTTTATTTATTGGATAGTCAGAAATTGAGATGCTAGGGGAGACAGAAAGGGAGAGACCTCAACACTGCGTCACCACTTGTGAAACTTTCCCTTTGCATGTGAGGACCAGGGGCTCAAACCTGGGTCCTTGTGCACACTAATGTGAACGTGCAACCAGGTGCGCCACTGCATCAGCCCCTAAACCTACTTTTTACACCAGCCTCTCTGTTGTACATACCTAGTTTAAATCAATTGCCTGCATAGATCACCACTTCTAAGTTGGATCCTTTCTTCAGAAGTCTTTTCTGTCCATTTTGTACCCACTTCCAATCTCTACTTACACACTGAATTTCAAATCATCTTTATTTATTTATTGGATAGAGACAGCCAGAAGTTGAGAGGGAAGGGGGTAGTAGAGAGGGAGAGACTTGCAGCACAACCTCTCCATTTGCAAAGCTTTCCCCCTGCAGGTTGGGATCCGGGGGCTTGAACCTGGGTCTTTGTGCATTATAACATGCGCACTCAACCAGGTGCTCCACCACCCAGCCCCTCTTGTTCATTTTCTTTAGTAAGAAATTACTAGGGCAGGGGAGATAGCATAATGGTTATGCAAAAAAAAAGACTTTCACACCTGAGGTACCAAAGATACCAGGTTCAATCCCAGCACCACCATAAGTAAGAGTTGAGCTGGCTTCTAGTGGAAGGAAAAAAGGAAGAAGTAAATAAATAAATCACTATACCTCCCTCCCCTGGCTATAGCTTCCTCATTCATATTGCTATTAATATCTTCTCCAGTGTCACATTTCTTACTTACATTTGAGGTTTGGGCTGATGAGTATACTTTATTCTTTTAAAAATTATCTTATTTATTAGGTAGAGATAGCCACAAATTGAGAGGAAGAGGGAGATAGGGAGAGAGACAGAGACACCTGCAGCCCTGCTTCACTACTTGTGAAGCTTTCCTCCCGCAGGTGGGGACTGGGGGCTTAAACCCAGGTCCCTGCACATTGTAACATGTAGCTCAACCAGATGTACCACTACCGGTCCCCAAAACCGTTTCCTATAATCACACCCCATTCTTCTCTACACTCTCACTGACTTCAATTTTCTACATTCAACCAATCTGTTCCCTTTTCTTAAAAAAACAGACCTGTTCACAATATTTAACTTGACTACTCTATAACAAGTTAAAAAACTACTCTTTCCTCATACCTTTTACATGCTCATATCTATGATTTACCTTATTGCCACTAGGGCTATTACTGGGTTTTGATGCCTGCACAATGAATCCACCACTCTTGGTGGTACAGGGCAAAGAGACATTGAGAGGGGAAGGGAAAGAAAGAGGGGCTAAGAGAGGAGGGAGAGGGAGAGAAAAAGGGAAGAGAGGAAGACCTGCAGCACCTCATCACCACTCGTGAGTTTTTCCCTCAACAATGGGGACCAAGGGCTTGAATCTGTGTCTTTGTGCAGGCTGATGTGTGCTCATCCAGATGTGCCACCACCCACACACTCTATGATGTTCTCTATGTTCCGACTTACTACACTCTTCACCATCAAAGTCACCTGACCTATGTGGAGACGCTAATGAAAAACTATCCTGAAGAGTTTGAGATTTGAGATACAATAAATAGGTCAATTTTTCACCATATTAATTAATACCTTCTGAAACACAGCATGCAGGTTAAGGTTTGCCATCTAAGCAACGTGAGCTCAAGTGGCCAAAATGACTTTGTAAGTAAACATTTTTAACAAATAGTACTACTCACCCTTGAGGAATTTTTGCTCCAAGGTTAGGTGGGGAGTTAGCAGCTTGGGGAGTACTCTCCTGTCTTGGATCCTTGCTAGGAGGAGTTGCTGCAGTACAGCCGAGTAGTATCTCCTTAAAAACTGTTGTGGGAACAGACTGCACAGGACAGGTACTGGCAGAGGCCTAAAAGATAGCAAACCAACAGATATTAAAAACGACAGTCCTTACATGGAGAACTATGAAGTCCTAACAAGATTCAAGTTTATTTGCTTGACTTAATAGTAGGTAAGTGCAATGTCATTACTAAACTAAAAGAACATGAAAATTAGTGATAAATTCATCTGGAGGCAGTTAAATGCTATCATTCCAATCTCCACCAAACACAAGTCCTTATACAAAATTTAATAAAGTGATCATTTACATACCTATGAATTATGATATCAGGAAAATGCAGTCATGCGGTAATTACTTTAATAATGCAATATAAACAAATGAGCCTATCATAGCCTTCAAATAGTGGCAGTTTCACAGTCTAACATTATTGAGTGACCACCATGCTCTTACTGAGTAGACTGGCAGAACTGGCAGAACAGACCGCTTAAGACTTACAGGCAGTGGTGCCTACTGGATACCAAGATAAGCCTTTACAGTGCAATAAAGACAGAAAGCATAGTTCTTGCACTTCAGTGGCTCATAGGGAGAGTCTCAAAAAAATATCAAGCCATAACAGGCCTGCAGGATGAAACTGGGACATCTGTCTCTCCCCTTTTAATAGTTTTATCTTTATGAAAATATAAGTAATGGTTCCACTTCTGACCGGTGTGTACTAATCCACAAAAATACCCCCCTCTCACCTTATTCAATGAAGAGAGAAGATATGATTAATCTCTAGTCAACTAAACACCTATAGCTACTCAAGTAGTCTAGTTACCATCTTCACCAGCCTCTTCATTTATCCTTAAACTTTAAATCACATCTCTCTCATATCCGTCTTACACAGTTACCTTTTATATTTACCCAACTTTATTAAACTTGAATCTTCAGTTTGTTTTCAAATCTTCTAGCAACTAACATCTAAAGTTCAATGTAAAACTCTTCTTAGTAAGTTAAGACATCACAATTTTGAATATGTTCATACCTAGCATAATCTTGGATCTTCTTCTCAGACATTTATTCTGGTAGCCTTAAAAAGACTGTTGCTGCCTTGGGAGTCGGGTGGAAGCACAGCAGGTTAAGCGCACATGGCTCAAAGCACAAGGACCAGCTCAAGGATCCCAGTTCGAACCTCCGGCTCCCCACCTGCAAGGGAGTCACTACACAGGTAGTGAAGCAGGTCTGCAAGTGTCTTATCTTTCTCTCCTCCTCTCTGTCTTCCCTTCCTCTCTGTGTCTCTCTCTGTCCTATATCTAACAACAACAATATCAATAACTACAACAACAATAAAAAAAACAAGGGCAACAAAAGGGGGAAAAAAAAAAGACTGCTGCCACCTGCTCACTAGAAATCTGAAAAACTGTGGTACAGGAGGTGGCACAGTGGATAAAGCATTGGACTCTCAAGCCTGAGGTCCTAAGTTCAATCCCTGGCATAACATGTACCAGGGTGATGCCTGGTTCTTTCTCTCTCCTCCTATGTCTCTCATTAATAAATAAATAAAATCTTTAAAAAAAAAAGAAATCTGAAAAACTGTAATTTACACAATACTAAAGTTCAGGAATAGCTTCAAATTCTTTTTAAGTACTAGATTGTCTGATCACAGAGTATAGTCAAATCAGCTATAGTTGGTTAACTTAGTTTAGTGCTTTCCAACATTTTTTGGGGGGTTGGGTGGGTGGTTGGTTATTTTAAGAATACATTCTAGAGAGAGTCAATTTTTACCTTTCTGGGTATCTCAATTTCATAATTCTTAAAATAAAGAAACTAGTAAATTCATACCTCCTTTCTTTCTTTTTTATTCTGTTTTATAATTGTCTGGTAGTTACCTATTAAGAGACTCATCTCTCAAAATTTAATTTCCAAGCCATTTTAAAACAATTATTCAGGGAGTCGGGCAGTAGCACAGCGGGTTAAGTGCATGTGGCACAAAGCACAAGAACTGGCACAAGGATCCCAGTTTGAGCCCCCGGCTCCCCACCTGTAGGGGAATCGCTTCACAGGCGGTGAAGCAGGGCTGCAGGTGTCTATCTTTCTCTCCCCCTCTGTCTTCCCCTCCTCTATCCATTTCTCTCTGTCCTATCTAACGAGGACAACTATAATAACTACAACAATTAAAAAAAAAAAAAAAAAGGGCAACAAAAGGGAATAAATAAATAAATATTTTAAAAAATAATTATTCAAAGTTCATTTTGTTTTTAACCAGAGCACTGTTCAGCTCTGGCTTACAGTGGTGAAGGGGATTAAACCTGGCTCTTTGGAGCCTCGGGCATGAGAGTCTCTTTGCATAACCATTATGTTATTCACTCCTCCTGCCCAAAATGTTCATTTTTAAAAAACTTTTTAATTTAATAAAGACAGTGAAATCAAGAGAGATGGAGAAGACAGAGAGATAGAGAGACAGAGAGGGACACCTGCAGCACTGCTTCACCACTTTTGAAGTTTTCCCCCTGCAGGAGGAGACTGTGGGCTTGGACTGGGTTCTTGTGCACTGTAACATACGCACTCAAGCATGTGCACCACCACCTCGCCCTTGAACATCATCTCTCACTTCACAATCTTTATTCTGAATATTTAGTGTTGATAAACCAATACATTTCCTTAAATTACTCAACTAGATTGTAAACACAAGTATAAAATTTTATCCACCAAGAAAAAAGATCCCTCTATTCTACTTCCCATGTCCAATTAGTGAACAAGTAAATCCTATTTCTATTTCCAAAATACTGGGTTGTCAGAAAGTCATGATGTATTCTTTTCTATGAACAAATATGTTCTGACTTTTTCAACAACCCAATATTTGGAGTCTTCATTGTTTTCCATGCCACCACTATCACAATCTAACTTCATGACTAAGTGCTTCCCAGCTACTCTAACTTCCACTTCTGCCTGAACCTTCTGCCTTCTATTTATTCTACCGCAGGACAATCATTGCACATCACAGCAAGTTTTTATTTTTTTCTTCGTTAATCTCTTTATTAATTTGCATGACCACTTGTCACAGAAGTATAGCTTCACATCTCCCTAACATAGGTGTCAGATTTTCTTTCTTATTTATTTTTTCATGAGCAAGAGGAAGGTCAGAGCATGACTCTGGAACATGCAGTGCTTGGTATCAACCTCAGGACTTCATATTTTTAATCCTAGTACTCCACCACAGCTCCTATTATTTAACTGCCAGGAATTATATGTCAATTCTCCCCACCCTTCTTCATTTTGTTCTGTGTTCCAAATATAGCATCTTCCTTTTTTGCCTGTACCTTTGTACATGCCAGTCCCTCTATGTGGACAAATTTTCATATGGCTAGTTGGTTCCTTTTCTTTGCTCTCAAATTTCTTCAACTGTCATGCCCCCCTCCATCCCCCCACTCCATCTCTGATCACTTTCCAAAGGCATGTTTCCAAGTCACCTACTTTCTATCATAATGCCATATTTTTATCTTTCATTGCACTATAATTTACTTATTGTCAAGATCCTCACAGTGAAACACATGCCTATGGGTACAGACCCAGCTCTTATGTCCACTGTTTAACCTTATACGGTCAGACACAAAGCAAATGCCCAACAAATAAGACTGGCGGAATGGATGATATCTTGTAAAGCTAGAAAAACAGCAGGTACATTAAGATTAATGAATAAATGCTCTTAAGACTTGAAATTTCAAAAGAGCTATGAATATTACCTCAAGAGCCAAGTAATAACACTCTTCATTATCTAACAAATATCTACTGGAAGGAGAGATGGAAGAACAGTAGGAAGAAAGGAAAGAACAATCTATTTTATGATGGTGACTCATAATACCAAAGAAAAGATTGGGAGAGAAGCAGCAACAGCAGCATGGTGTTTAAGGTTGAGTTTTGGAGTTAGAACTTAGCTTGAATTCAAGCTGACACTACCCTGCCTGTTAATTGACCTAAACTTCAGTATCTTCATTTGTAAAGTGAGAAAAAGTATACTTTACTGGGTTGTGCTTCATCACACTGCCTGGACCACCAGTTAGCTACTTCAAAACAAAGAATAAAAACCTTCACCTCAATCACCATGTTAGAACCTAGTACAATGTAGAATCTTTTTCAGTAGGAGATTAAAGTAAATCAATGAGGGAAGGAGAGTATTAGTTGAGCACAGACCTTTATGTCTGAGGTTCAGAAGACCCAGGTTTAATCTCTGGTACCACCATAAGCCAGAGGTAAGCAAAGCCCCGCTGTCTCTGATTAAAATAACAGAAGTAGGGGAATCTGGCGGTTAAGCACACGTGGCGCACAGCACAAGGACCAGCTTAAGGATCTCGGTTCGAGCCCCTGGCTCCCCACCTGCAGGGGAGTTGCTTCACAATAGGTGAAGCAGGTCTGCAGGTGTCTATCTTTCTCTTCCTCTCTCTGTCTTCTCCTCCTCTCTCCATTTCTCTGTCCTATCCAACAACAACATAAATAACAACAACAATAAAACAACAAGAGCAACAAAAGGTAATAAATAAATAAGTATTAAAAAAAGAAAAAATAACAGAAGTAAAAGAAAGTGAAAATATATCACTGCAATGTTCCTATAAGGTCAGTTCAAGAAGGATACGGCTCCAATTCCAAAACCCATCTTTCAGTGCACACAACTGCACTGGTTCCTGACTTGACAAGGGTCAAAATTTCTTCTTACCTGAAGAGTTTTCCCTGAAGGTCTTCTATACCAGTCATGGCAATAGTTCCTCCCTGCCAGCAGACGGAGATAATATAATTGAGTGTATATAGTATTCTAAAAAGGACACTGCTGGCTCACACTCCTCACTAGACTCTTCCAATTATCCAAGCAACACACTAACTCTTAGCAATAGTCTGCTAAGGCAGAGAAGACCTTCAAGATGCCATGTTACTGGCAAAAAAGGATTTTCTTATCTAAAAATATGCATTACTGCACTCAAGAATCTCATCTACCTAATCCTAAACTCCATCATCCAATCACCACCCAGAAAGTCAAACACATCTGAAAGTGTGAACACAGTAGGATGTATGCCAAGTATGTTACTGTACTCACCTTGCACTTATATATTTAAGTATGCTCTCTTTCCCCTTCCCCTTTCTAACTCTACACCTCTCCAGCTATCTTGAAATCTTGACCAGGCCAGTGTTCACACAAAATATCATCCAGAATACCAAAACAAAGTACTGATATAAAAAAATTCCCAACATGCTACAATAGAATGTGAGAAGAGGGAACTGGTTATAAAATAAATGAAGACCTTCGTGAAATATATGGGGGTGGGGGGAGCCAGACAAAATGTGAATAGTAAGGAGTCTGAAAAGTACAATACAATCAATGTTTATTTTCTTCACAATTTCTTTCTGAGTTTATCAACAAAATAACTTTTACCATTAAAATTTCTGAAATGTCTCAAATTTTGCTCTGGTGAACATCTATCATCTCCAAATTCCTTTAGAATAAAATGACTATTGAAGGGTTTAACTGCTGAAACATAGATTCCTAAAACATCAAATGTATATTCTCATTTCAAATGTGGACGCCTCTGATAGGTTAAAGAGATTTACCTCCTGGCCAAAGTTCAGGCTTAAACAAAACAAAACTGTCATTGTGCACAACAAGTTCAGGAGCGCATAAGCCTTCTGAATTGAACAAAATGCTGACAAATCAAAAAGGCATACTTCTTTTGTGTTAAGTATGATAGGGAGAGAATCATTTGCACGTGTAGACATTCTTTCACAAGCATCTCCCTGCAGGTTTTCTTGCTCAACTACTTGTCCCATTACTGACAGACTTTACACTTGAGGAACAAACACCTTCCCAGAACTACAGGAGCTTTGCCTGAACCCCAGGTTGATTCCATTAGCGTATCATTTCTTCTTGTCTGGCCCTCTCCTCAATATGCTATCTTCACACCATTTATACTGATACTTTCTTCCCGTAGACAACAGGGTGCTGATAATTTATGCAATGTCAAAACTTGACAGAATCACTATTGTTTCCTTTTTACCTTCTAGCATTGACAATATCTTCAGTTATGTTACTTGACATAGCTCCAAAGTGCAATGATCACTTGCTTGATACTTTCACCTTGTAGTCTTTAGTAATTACTTTCCCATTGTAAACTTTTAAGGCAAGAATGGAAATACTAATTTCCACAATTATCTCTTCCTTCTTTCCTGAACAACCCCAAGATCAGGCTTACACACTTGGAAGAAAAACAGAGGTATCAGATACCTTAGATTACAAAAGTTTTGGTTAAGTGTCAAAGTTCCTGTTGTTTATATAAAAGTTTAAGATAAGGGGAAATTTTCTAATCTTAACTGCCCAGATTCTTTTTTTTTTCCTATATAATGCAGGTTTTTTAAAAATTTTTATTTTTAAGTATTTATAATACGCAGTACTTGCTTTGCTTCAAGTTAAAGCTGAACCTTGGTCTGCCTTGACCCAAAATACTTGTCCTGGTCTACTATGAGGCCATTTATTTTGCTTTGCATTGAGTACCCACGTCAATGTTCCCACCATAATGTTCCCAAAGAACTTAACAATATTGACTTGGCAATTTCAATATGTTAAACTCTTGCCCGGAACAGAGTAGAGTGAGATATTTTTGATAACTGTAAGACAGGAAAGTATTCAGTTAATTAAAGTACATTTAGAGACCTAAGTTGTGAAAAAATAGTGAACCAGAAACTTATATTATCTCCATCTGCTTGACTGTAGAAATTATGGCCATGATCCGGAATAAGCAAGAAAAGACAAGAAAGCAGAGAACAACAGAAAATACAACTTTATAATTAACACAGTGGCTGTGCACTGATAAAGAGTTAAGGAAAGATTTACTCAAGTGACAGGAATAAAACAAGATTACCTCAGAGCAAGATTTTGCTTGTTTGGAAACTGTGCTCCCATTATTCTCAGATGACTTGCGTTTTGTAGCTCCCATTCTTGTAGAATTACCTAAAATATTTAAAAATAGGTAACTTAGCTTTCCTTTTTTTTCTTGAACATGAGGCAACAGGCAGCAAGAAGATTTATTCAAACAAGATATCTTACCACATGTCACAAAGTTATCATGTACAACTTCAACATGAATCAGTGCTGGATCAACAATTTTCAGTGCAGGAATCTTTAAAGAAATGAATACAGATACTGGAAAATTAAAAAAATCTCAGAAATTTACCAAAAGTTAGTTTCTATTCAATAACAATATGGCCTTCTTTTAAATAACTGTTAAAATAGCTATAAATCTTTATTCTAGCATTTTAATTTTAATACAAATAATAAATACATTTAACTCCTAGAAGATCACAAATTTCATGATTCTCTTCTCTTGTCAAGTTACTGTAATTATCATCATGTAGTTAGCATCATCTTTACCTCCTCACAGTTGACTTGAAGAGTTTTTGATGCTGGGTTGCCATTTACAATGGTTGCAGAAAACCACTGAGTAGATGGGTCCAAGCTGTAGATTTTTACTTCTGATCCAACTAAGTTTTTATCACCTTAAAAGAAAAAAATGAAAGAATTAAAAGTAATTCCACTAGTCTGGGAGGTGGCACAGTGGATAAAGCATCGGACTCTCAAGCATGAGGCCCTGAGTTCAATTGGCAGCACATGTACCAGGGTGATGCCTGATTCTTTTTCTCTCTCCTCCTATGTTTTTCATTAATAAATAAATAAAATTTATATTTAAAAAAATTCAGGGGGCTGGGCGGTAGCGCAGTAGGTTAAGTGCATATGACGCAAAGCGCAAGGACCAGCATAAGGATCCTGGTTTGAGCTCCCAGCTCCCCACCTGCGGGGGGGGTGGTGGTGGTCGTAAAGCAGGTTTGCAGGTGTCTTTTTCTCCTCCTCTCTGTTTTCCCCTCCTCTCTCAATTTCTCTCTGTCCTATTCAACAACAACAGCTATAATAACAACAACAATAGCAACCACAATAAGGTCAACAAAATGGGAAAAATAGCCCCCAGGAGCAGTAGATTCATAGTGCTGACCTGGAGGCAAATAAATAAATAGATAAATAAATAAATATTCCAGTGATTTGCATTCTCTGCTAATAGTACCAACTGCCTTTTCCTATATCTTTTTAAAAAACACTTAAGACATTAAAAGATACTGCTATAAATATAAAAAGACATCTCAGCAAAGCTAGGAGGAAAAAAAAATGTTAAGTTTTCAAATTCCGGCTTATCACAGAGTGGCAATGTACTTATTCTACCATTTGTATAAGACCAAGTAGTATTAAGCAATTCTCTAAACCTAACATGCTTTCCCACATAATTTTAGAGAATCGAACTTCAGGAGAATCAACAAAACTGCTAATACTGATTGCATACTGTGGCATTGACCAAGAAACTCAACAGCAATCAATGACAAGATCACAATGAGTAAATTAATTTTTTAATCAGTTTTGTGAGATGAATTCTAAACATAGTACACATTCTATGTCAAAATATAATTGAGATTTTTAAAAAAATCTGTTCTACTTCTATAGTTTTCACGTTTAAGTCCAGAGTTTTCCAAATTTCAGAAGCTTTAGGATAAATTATATCAACAAAATGCATGCAGCCCTTCAATTACCTAGTTACACAAGGAAAACAGCAGAGGAATTTCTAAAAACTTAGAAATTTCAATGAAAGAATGAGTGAGAATAGCCAGAGTGCAGTTTCTCATAAGCTAAACGTGGACAACTAATGAACTGAGAAAAAAATCTATATACCTTGTAAAAGATGGCTTTCATCCAAATGTTTCATAATCAAAGCTTGAAATTCTTTACTGACATTCTGGTTATCCATAAGAGAAAGTCGAAGGTTGTTTACATCCTGAAAAAAGGAAGATTGTTAAGGTAAAAATATGTACTTCTTAAGTGTCAATGGATTTTCCAGCCAGTTAAAATAGCGTCAAATAACCATTTGATGATACCAAGTCATTGCCACTCCAATGAACTGAGCAGGTCAGAGAATAGGAAATCATCTAAGTATCACGAGTGTATGGAAGACAGATGTCACTGAAAACTAAGAACATAATAAATGACTTAAAAATGAATTTTAGGGAGTTGGGCAGTAGCTCAGCGGCACAAAGCGCCTGGACCAGAGTAAGAATCCCGGTTCGAGCCCCCGGCTCCCCACCTGCAGGGAAGTCGCTTCACAGGCGGTGAAGCAGGTCTGCAGGTGTCTATCTTTCTCTCCCCCTCTGTCTTCCCCTCCCTCTCTCCGTTTCTCTCTGTCCTATCCAACAGCAACAACATCAATAACAACAACAACTACAACAACAATAAAAAACAAGAGCAACAACAGGAAATAATATAAAATAGCACTTTCCAGAAAACAATGCTAAGAAGTAAAAAGTACTATGTAGCTCATGAAATAAGTTGTTAATAGCACCTCCTAGATGTTGTTCCTTGACCCTTAAAATCAAGTTAGGCACAAAAAAACATCAACATACCTACCTGACACATGTGGGTAACTATAATCTACTAAACAAAAGCATCTTCTTCTGTTTCAATTTCCTTAAACTTTATAAAATAAGAGTGTAAATTATGTTTTCACTAAATTCCAGGATATTTTGAATAGAGAGCAAGTGAGTGCGTTGAATTTCCCAATACAGGTTCAATAGTGAAAATACCCACTAACCTAAGCTGTCTTCTAGAAAATAAACTGGCTTAATTGTTCTACAGGCAAGAGAAGCAAGTTATATCACAAAACAGAAGTGGGTAAAGAAGATTATTTAAACTACCTAAATGAAAACTGAAAGATGATCATTATTGTACGATGCAAGGAGTGATCTGTGTATTCTTCCCCTCTCGTTAAAATTTCACGATAAAGAAAGTGATCACACATACACATACAGAAGTTCAAATGGAAGTTCAAAGTGGTGAAAGTTCTGCAAGTCAATTGGAAAGAACACACACACTCACCAAGTTCTAAAAGACATCACAGTGTCTCTTCAGTATTAATAACGTCACGGGTCATTTTTAAAGTGACATTACTAACATGGAGCATAAAAATTTGGTATGCTGGCGTATTGCACCAAAGTAAAAGACTCTGGGGTGGGTCGGTGGGGAGAATACAGGTCCATGAAGGATGATAAATGACATAGTGGGGGTTGTATTGTTATATGGGAAACTGGGGAATGTTATGCATGTACAAACTATTGTATTTACGGTTGAATGTAAAACATTAAATAAATAAATAAAAACATTAATTCCCCAATAAATAAATTAAAAAAAATGACATAGTGGGGGTTGTATTGTTAAATGGGAAACTGGGGAATGTTATGCATGTACAAACTATTGTATTTACTATTGAATGTAAAACATTAATTCCCCAATAAAGAAATAAATTTAAAAAAAATTTGGTATGCTAAATAGACTTCGAAAAGAACATTTGTTTACTCTATGAGAGATGAAACACAAGGGAGAATGCCACCCTACTGACTGTATCTCAGTTGAAAATATTCATCAGCAACTCAAGGTCTTTTTTTTTTAAAGACAGAGAGGCAGAAAGGCAAAAGCAACAAAGGGGGAGAGGGGGACAGAGAGAAAGAGAACACAACACTAAACCTTCCCTCGATGAGGTGGAGGCTATGCTCAAACCTGCCAGCACTGCTGAAGAGAGCTACTTTGCCAGTGCAGAACTTTTTTTTTTGGGGGGGTCCCTCTACACATCCTTTTCTGTGATTAGTAGTGAAAGTCACAAAGTACTGATTTGGGGATTACAAACACACTTTAGCATGTAAGTGATTTTACAAATATAGAATCCATGAATAATGATGGGATACACACGTGTACATACAAAAAATAGTGAGCCTTAAAAATTATTTTTGTGGGAGTTGGGTGGTAGTACAGCGGGTTAAGCGCAGGTGGCGCAAAGTTCAAGAATCTCAGTTTGAGTCCCCAGCTTCCCACCTGCAGGGAAGTCAATTTACAAGTGGTGAGGCAGGTCTGCAAGTGTCTGTCTATTTCTCCTCTCTATCCTCCCCTTCTCTCTCCATGTCTCTCTGTCCTAACAACATCAATAACAACAATAATAACTACAACAACAATGAAAAACAAGGGCAACAAAAGGGAAAATAAATTTATTTTTGTGTTAGGCAGGGAAAGACAGCATAATGGTTATGCAAAAAAAAGACTTTGGATAAAAGACTTTGCATAACGTTTATGCAAAGAGACTCTCGTGACTGAGGCTCCAAAGTCCCACATTCAAGCCTCTGCACAACAACAAACCAAAGCTCAATAGTGCTCTGGTAAACAAAGATTTTCATGCCTGAGGCTCTGAGGCCCCAAGTTCAATACCTTGCACCATGAGCCAGAGCTGAGCACTGCTCTGGTAAAAAATAAAATTATTTTTGTGTAGTTACCTAAGGGTTACACATACAAACAGATACACAGAGAGAGAAAGAAGGGGGGCTTTGTCCTTCTAACCCCAAATGAAGCTGGTCCGAAGGTAGTGGGTTATTAGAAAAACTATTTAACGTTAGTGTCACTAACCCCAAATGCAGCACCAGTACAAGAGCTAATACACAGGGATGATGCTCAACAACCAACTTCTGACAGGGTGATGGGTACTTTTTGTGCTACATATCGAAATCAGAGCAATCAATACTTTAATTTCTTATGTTAACAGAATTTAGTTAGGGGCCAGGGAGACAGCATAATGGTTATGTAAAAGACTTTCATGCCCTGGGTGAGTCCCCAGCACTACCAAAAAGACAGAGCTGAATAGTGTTTTGGTCTCTCTCTCTGTATATATCTCTCATTAAAAATAACTTCAAAGGGAGTCGGGCGGTAGCACAGCGGGTTAAGCGCACGTGGCACAAAGTGCAAGGACCAGCTTATGGACCCTGGTTTGAGCACTGGCTTCCTACCAGCAGGGGAATCGCTTCACAGGCGGTGAAGCAGGTCTGCAGGTATCTGTCTTTCTCTCCTCCTCTGTCTTTCCCTCCTCTCCATTTCTCTGTCCAATCCAACAATGATGACATCAGTAACAACCACAATAATAGCTACAATAATAAAACAAGGGCAACAAAAGGGAAAATAAATAAATAAAATAAGTAAATAAATAAATATCTAAAAAAATAACTTAAAAGAATTTAGTTATTTCTATTTTTAGGATTTAAGTCTAATTTACCTGTATAGGCTTCAAGAGGTCTCTAGAAAGAAACAGTCTTTCTTGATCTCCTAGAAAGCGAATAGAAGTTATGGATCCCAAACCAGCTTTGTCCAATAGAGATTTGTACATCTAAAACAAAAGAAAACGTGTTGTTAGCATAAATCTGAAAATGAAGACCAGAAACTCTGCAAAGACATAAATGATTTTTTTTAACCTGCCAGCATTTCAATAACATTCATTTATATAACTACAACAAAGTCACACAAATTCTACCCTATTTCTTAAATTGTAAACAACAATTTAAACCAGATATATACAATTGGGAGTCATCATTGTATATCTGAAATCACAAATGCATGACTTTCTCTAAACTCATACCAAAAAATCTGTTTGAGTAAGCCTTTTGGAAGTTCTTGATACTTGTAGCAGAAAACACAAAGAACAAAATAAACTTTGACCAAAATGATTCAATCACTCCTAACCTCCAGCATCTCTTCTCCCCCATGGGCAAGATCTTAACTTTACTAGCACAGCACTTGAGGCCCAGCCCTTCATTATCTGGTCAGCCTTTTGGGCTTCACTCTAGTCTTTAAAACTACCCAAATTTGGGGGTCAGGTGGTAGCGCATGTGGCACAAAGCAAGGACTGGCTTAAGGATCCTGGTTTGAGGCCCCGGCACCCCACCTGCAGAGGGGAGTTGCATCACAGGTGGTGAAGCAGGTCTACAGGTGTCTATCTTTCTCTCCATTTCTCTCTGTCCTATCCAATAACAACAACATCAATAATAACTACAATAATAAAACAAGGGCAACAAAAAGGAATAAATAAATATTAAAAAGAATTAAAAAAAAAAAAACTACCCAAATCTGTAGCCCCAGTTCATGTGTCATAAAACCTGAACTGGTTTTCCTAGATACAATGTAGAGAAGGCACAATCCTATTTTGACTGTCACTATCTTTAGAGCCAAAGAAGATTATGAACCAAAGGAACCTGAAGAGATAATAAATAATAAGATCAAGACCGGAAAACCCTTAAAAAGGTCAGGAGACAGTTACTACCACTGAGTGCCAGCATATTACTGTAATATACAAGTGCCACAAGGTCCCAGTGGTCATATCTTGCTTTTTCTTCTCTCTAGGAAAGACTGAAAGTCTAGGTCTTCAGGGGGTGCTTTGCACACTTTTTAAACATAAATAACTAATCCAAACTTTTAAAAGATACTGTAAGTCAAATCAAACAGATATGTTTACTTCTGTCTGCTTTTATTAAAAAAAAAAAAAAATACAGAGGTAGAGAAGTAGACAGAGTTTAAGAGATCACAACAACAAATCTTCCTTTAATGGAGTGAGGACCAAACCTGGGTCACGCATATGACAAAGCTGCTTCATCAGCCAAGTGAGCTATTTCACTGGCCCCTGTCTGCTGAGTTTAAACCTCTGACCTAGACATCTTCCACACTACTTCTATCCTCACTTCAAGTGAAAAAAGCAAATCCTGAGAAAGCCAAGGGTTCAGAAAATGCTGGGTGTCTTTCTATCCTATCTACCCCCCCAAAAAAATATACATAATCAAATCAAGTCATACAGAGAAAACCAAATCTGAATGGCCTCACTTCTAAGTGGGATCTCAAGAAACAAAGCAAGGGAACAGACAAAATCAATTCAAAGTAAACCCTTGAATTTAGTCTACAGAACTGAGCTTGCCCGAAGTTAGGCACATTTTCCATGTTTCACTCAAAACACACTGCTCTTTTCATGCAATCAACAACACTCAGGTTTTACTCACTATTGCAGGCCACTGCACAGTCCGTTCAGAAATTTCAGGAGACTTTCGTTCAGCCAAAACCAAGTTATGTTCTACTAAAAATGCTCTCCGAAGATGACCATAGACGTCTATCCATCTTCTCTTCCTCCAAGATTCTCCATCAAACTCTACACACACCTAGACAAATAGAATTATAAACAGTAAAAGAGAAAATCCAATAAAAACAAAATGCCAAGTTGAATTCTTCCCTTATTATTCTATTAGAAATGTTTAAGCAGTATCTTTTTTGTCTCCCTCTTGGGTTTTCACTGGGGCTCAGTGCTGCCACTACAAATCCACCACTCCCAGCAGCCATCTTTCTTTTTTTTTTTTTTTTGTCCTATTTTTTAATTGGATAGGACAGAGAGAAATTGAGAGGGGAGAGTGAGATAAAGACATCTGTGGTCCAGGAGGTGGCGCAGCAAATAAAGCATTGGACTCTCAAGTGTGAGGTCCGGAGTTCAATCCCTGGCAGCACATATACGAGAGTGATGTCTGGCTCCTTCTCTCTCCTCCTATCTTTCTCATTAATAAATAAATAAAATCTTACAAAAAAAAAAAAAAGAGAGAGAGACATCTGCAAACCTGCTTCGATCAATGAAGCAGAAGAGAAAGGCCACAAATGAGCCCACATAAGAAGCCACCGAATATATGACAAAAGGGCCAAAACCATTCAGTGGGGTAAAGAATGTCTCTTCAGGGAGTTGATTGGTAGCACAGCGGGTTAAGTGCACTTGGCGCAAAGCGCAAGGTTCGAACCCCCGGCTCCCCACCTGCAGGGGAGTCGCTTCACAGGCTGTGAAGCAGGTCTGCAGGTGTCTTTCTCTCCCCCTCTCTATCTTCCCCTCCTCTCTCCATCTCTCTCTGTCCTATCAAACAATGATGACATCAATAACAATAACTACAACAACAATAAAAAACAGTGGCAACAAAAGGGAAAATAAATAAAATATTAAAAAAAAATTTTAAAAAGAATGTCTCTTCAAATGGTGCTGGGAAAATTGGACAGCCACATGTAGAAAAGTGAACATCTACCACCACCTAATACCATACAAGATGACTGGCTAAATAAGTTATAGGATATATATTCAATGAATACTACCTCTGCAGTAAAAGGTGGTATTGTGTTCTTTGGGACAAAATGAATGGAACTAGAGGTGATTATACTTAACAAAATATGCAAAGAGATGAAAGACAACTAAGAGATACTTTCACTCATATGTAAAGTCTAGAACTGATACATACAACCTTGTAAAAAACAAACAAAAAAACAGAAGCAAAAAAAAACCTGTTTCTAAGACTTTTGAGAACTTTGGTGGCTATCTTTGGGAGGTGAGAGGGTAGGAACACAGAACTTTGGTGGTGGGTATGGGATGAACTATACACTGTAATCTTACAATCTAGTAACCCACTATTACAAATAAAAAATGGGGAAAAATAAGGCTAAAGTTCTTATAACCATACCTACCTATGATGTGTTGCTATTCAAGAAAAAAAAATGCCAGTGTTTCAGTGTATTATTTATTTTTATATTTATTTCCCCTTTTGTTGCCCTTGTTGTTGTAGTTATTATATTGTTGTTGTTGATGTCATCGTTAGATAGGACAGAGAGAAATGGAGAGAGGAGGGGAAGAGAAAGATAGACACCTGCAGACCTGCTTTACCACCTGTGAAGCGACTCCCCTGGTGCAGGTGTGTGTGTGTGGGGGGCTCGAACCAGGATCGCTGCGCCAGTCCCAGTCCTTTGTGCCATGTGTGTTAAGCTGCACTACCGCCCGACTCCCTCAGTATATTATTTTTAACTACATTTCCATGAAGAGAAAACTTTGATTCACATTAATTTATTCAAGTATTTTAGCAAACAATATATGTGAAGCAGTGCAGGTGCTGGAGCCATAGATGTCAGCAAAATGAACAACTATTATCACTCTGCCTGAATCATAGAGCTTACTGTTTACTGTCTGAAGACAAATTTGGGCATATTATTTAACTTCTTTAAATATCAACTTAAAACACTTTTATAAAAAAGAATGATTTACCATCTAGGATATTTCTGTGAGGACTAAATTATTTTCCATAAAGTAAGCATTTGTTATTATGCTGCAGTTGTTATGTCTTAACTAATTTTTTTATCTTTATTAATTTTTTAATTATTATCTTTATTTATTGGATAGAGACAGAAATGGGGAGGGAAGGAGTGATAGGGAGGGAGACACCTGAAGCCCTGCTTCACCACTTGCAAAGTTTCTTCCCGTAGGTGGGGACCCAGCACTTGTGCATTATAACATCTGTGCTCAACTAACCAAACCCCTAAGTTCTTAATAACAGTCAACTACTTGAAATAGTGCATTTAAGTTTGTAACTTGTTACAAAGTCTCTTTGTAGGTGAAACAAAGTTTTAACTTCATTAATATCAACTAAGCAAACCAGTGGAGACAGACTTGTTTCCCTTAGTACTAAGACAGTTGAATAAACTTGAATTTTATGCATTCACATTCGTCCCAGTCCCCAGTAGTACTCCACCCCTAAGAAATTGAGTACCTATGATGCATCTATTAAGAACAATGAACCGTGGTCCAGGAGGTGACGCAGTGGCTAAAACACTAGACTTTCAAGCATGAAGTCCTGAGCTCAATCCCTGGCATGTACCAGAGTTATGTCTGGTTCTTTCTCTCTCTCCTATCTTTCTCATTAATAAATAAATAAAATCTTAAAAAAAAAAAAAAAAAAGAACAATGAACCTACCTTCTCTGACCCATCTTGGAGGGAGCTAGAAGGAATTATGTTAAGTGAGCTAAGTCAGAAAGACAAAGCTGAGTATGGGATCTTCTTCTTCTAGCGTTTGCCAGCTGAGTATGGGATGATCCCACTCATCAACAGAAGTTGAGAAAGATGAACAGAATGGGAAACTCAAAGCAGAATCTGACTGAGTTTGGAGTATGACACCAAAGTACAAATCTCTGGGTGGAGGGTGAGAGTAGATGTTCAGCTTCAATGGGGGGGGGGGGATGACACACAGACCTTTGATGGTGGGAATGTTAATATATACTCCTATTAACTTATAGTCACAAATCACTATTTAATTAATATGAGAGGGGAAAAAATTGATTGAATGTCTCAAACTTTTTGATGCATAGACCGTAGCTCTAAGTATATGTTCCTTCAATCTAAGCACTTAAAACTTCAAATCGGTAAACTGACAGAATTTTAACAGTGGACTCAAATTGTTAATACATCTCTAATAATGACTTGTTCTTTGAAATATTAAATCTCCTGGGAGAATACAGGTCCATGAAAGATGATGAATGACATAGTGGGGGTTGTATTGTTAAATGGGAATCTGGGGAATGTTATGCATGTACAAACTATTGTATTTACTGTTGAATGTAAAACATTAATTCCCCAATAAAGAAATAAATTTAAAAAAAAAAAGAAAAAAGAAATATTAAATCTCCTAAAAGCGTAGACCAGAAGTAACTGGTGGCGTTACTTTATAAGAGACAGGTATATGTAAATAGCATTAAAGGACATAAATTATGGTGAGGTCATGTATGATACAGCAAATCCTAATGGGATTTTCAAACTTAACCCAATTGCCAAATAATTTGGTTATAGCAATAACTATTATTGCCTTCTTAAACCCTAAGACAGCAGGAAAGTTCTCCTTTCTCTATAAAGTCCATATTTCTCCCAGGTCCTGGAACCTATAGGGTGGGGCTCAATTTCCTGCATGCTTCTCTCAATTTACTCCAACTGATACTGCATCTGCTGATCCCAAGCTAATCAATGCAACCAGCACCACCTCGGACATGTTTCACTTCGGATTGTGTCCAGAGACGTCAGGTGTTGAATGTCAACCCTTCAGCTTCATTACTCTGGTGAGACCTTTCCTAGCTCATAGGACTCCTTAATTCCATTTGGGGTGGTGCACTCCTTAACAAAACCTCAAAACCTAGACATAGACCAGGGCCCATGAGATAGGGCAGATGTTCACATGTATCCATAAGTTAGGGGAAAACATACACCTTAAAGCAAAAGTGCACAATAGTTATCAGTGAGTCAATAAATGCAGCAAGTAGAAAAGCCTAAAAAGACAGCAGAAAGAGCCAACCTCTTAAATACCATGCTTAAATCCAACACATCTTTAATAAGATCAGGAAAGGAACACCTAGTAATTTCTTGTCACTTGCCAAAGACTAAAAACCATAAGTCTAACATCAAATCAATTCTCAAGACAAAATTTTACTCAGCAGATGAAACAAACCACACAATGATTGAAATCTACTACACAAGATCCATCATGCAGAATAGTTTGAGGAAAACAGGTTGGTCTCACTTTTACCACACATCTTTCTATAAGTTTGCTAAGACTTTCTATAACCAAGTTTACTAGAAAGAATGAAATAGAGGAGAAAAACCAAACTGCAGTCTCTGTCAGGAGTCAGCTCTAGATTAGGAAGTATGCAGGTTAAGAGGCAGACCATTGGGTTCAAATTTCCTGGGCAGAACACAAGCTCTGCCAATTCCCACATACACACCACCCTTGTCCAAGACATTTCACCTTTTTTCATTTTCATTTTTTCCCCAGCCTGCATAATGGGGCAATATTACTTCCTACCCTCTAAAGAACTGCTGTAAGGCTTAAATAAGATCCTACCTGTCACATGCTCAGTTCCTGACTGGTATGTGGCCTAGTGCTCAGTGGTTACTTCTCCTTCCTTCCTTCCTTCCTTTCTCTCTCTCTTTCTTTCTTTACCAGAGCACTGCTCAGCTCTGGCTTATGGTGAAGTGGGGACCTTTGGAACTTCAGGAATAAAAGTCTTTTTGCAGAACCATTATGCTTTCCCCTCAACTCTCAATGGTTACTTCTTTTCAGCATGAAGACAAGACACACATGGAAGCTTTAAAAATACAAAACTAAAGACTCCCCACGAAAAAAAACAAAACCTTATGAAGACTAATACTGGTTTACTGTCACCATGAAAATATTCAAACAAACACTTTAAAAAAAATCAACATTCATTATTCAACTGTTAATACTACAGCTCGTTTTCCTTATTAGAGCATAGTTCTCAAGAGAAAGCAACGATGTCTAACGATCAAGTGGAAGTACTCAAACATTCCCACTCATAAGCTTCCTTCAAGCTATCACCACGTTGGAGTGTTTGTTAGGGACTGGTTTCAGTAATTTTTTTGCACAAAGAAGCCTTTGTTGGTACAATGGCTTCCTAACTGGTTTGGCTGTTCCCAGACAAATCTTTTTCCATCAACACTTTTCTTACGGAAGAACAGTAACAATTTATCTTTTGGAAATGATCTAAGTGGAAGAAAGTTCTGTCATTCTGATTAACACACACACAAACACACCACTGGCCGCACTCATTCCGATCCCCCCAGTGGACCACCTCCAAGCCATTCCTCCACCAACCATATAAGGGGCAGCTCCACCCCGCTCTCCCCATACATGGTCACGTCCTACTCCCACCTGCAGTCTCATCACTCACAACCAGGAACCTGCTCTGGCCCTGACCCACCACATATGGACAAGCCCCCAACCTCCTTGCAGGACAGAGATAAACGCCGTCCTCCTCTTAACTCCATTTCAAGCAGGGCTAAAAGTTTAAAGGAAGTTGGGGGGAAGAAATGAAGATACACCGAACCGAGACGACTTGAAGGAAAGAGCTGTCAATCAAGCCCTCAATTCTTGAAGAAGGCAAACAACCCAGTCACCCCAGCAGAGCATTCACAGCCCCCCACAACCCTCCCCACCTGGGCAGAAGGGAGCACAGGGTCCAGCACACTAAGCACCTTGCTTGAAGTGGAGCGGGCAACCGAGACCCAGTACTCTGAGGTGGTGCGGCACCTTCGGACCAGAGACCAACTTTCCCGGTGGCCCCAGTACAGCCCAAGGGGAGGAGGGTGCCGCCTGTCTGTCTGTCAGTCTGTCTCAAGTGCCCAGAAAGGGCGCACAATGGGTCCGGGCCGCCGGCTTTACCTTCAGATCTTTCTTGGTCACGTCGGTGTGGGACACGGCCCGGATGGTCCCGGAGAGCCAGGGCCACTCGGCGACGCGCCCGGGGTCCCAGCTGTCGTGGCCGCCGCCGTCGGGGGCCGACAGGCTGAGGAATCGCTTCCCCACCAACACCGGCCAACTTTCTCCGAGCGTGAGCACCATGGCTTCCCCGCCCGCCTGCCCGCGGGAAGAGCTCCTCCCTGCAAAACCACACAAACAAAACGCATTGGGGGCGGCCGGGTACCCCCACCCGCCCCCCGCGAGCGCCCTCTCCTCCCCCGCCCCCCGGGAGCAGCGCGGCCGGGGCGGGGGCCGCACCCGCTCGGGGGACCCTCCCCACCCCGCGTCCTGCCCGCCCCCTCGGTCCCTCCCCCACCGCAAACACGGCCCCCGGCGCCGCATGACCCTCGCTCTTTCCCAAGTTTCGATTTTCCAGAAGCCCAATCCCACACGCAGGGGGAGCGAGGGGAAGGACGATCCGCGGCCGAAGCGGATTTCAAAGTGCTCTGCCCGCAGCCCGGGGAAGAAAAGGCCCCGCGGGCCGCCGCCGAGAGCCCGTCCCGGCAGCCCCGCGGGAGGGGCGACCCGCCCGCTCCGCACTTGTCCCGCCGCCCCGCCCAGACTCCCCGATGGAGACCATCACCACCCATTACCCGTCCCCCTCGAGCCCCTCGTCCCGGCCTGCGCCGCGAAGGCGACGGGAGGGGGGGCTCGGCGTCTTCACCTTTCTTCCTCTTCTCCCCGCAGCCGAGGCCGCAGCGCTGTTCCCCGCCTGACGCCTTCCTGAGTCACCCGCGGCGGCCGCCGTTTCAGCCGCCCTGCCGACTCTAGCTCCCACTTGGTTGAAGAGCTCTCACAAGACACGCACAGCATTAGGGCCCGCCTCCCCGGAACCGCTTCCGCCACTCATTGGCTGGATCCAAGGGTCTGGGCGGGGCTCTGAGGGAAAAGGCGAAAGGTTATTGGCCAGCCTGCTGGGGGCGGGGCGAGAGAAAAAAACAATCCTTGACTGCCTCCTCCCTTTCTCCCTCCCCCTTCCGACTCCCGGACGACCCCCATTAGGTTAAAGTACACAGAGCATAAGCGGCAGATTGCTCCGCCACAAGCCATTCTTTCCATTTGTTGCCGCTCAGTATGCAAAAAAAGTCCCGCAAAACGGTTATCAAGTTTAGAACCCAAAGGAAAATTGCACTGGTGCACAGTTAAGACTGAATAGCGAACCCCAGGGTTGTAAGTGCCTATAGGATGGCTCTTCAAGTGTATAGGCTGTCGAACGAAGACAGCTATTTTACTTGGCGGAAGAATCTCACAGGAAAGGGGTGAAGGCGGGGCAGAGTCGGAGGGGGAGGGAAGAGACTGGAACGTGCGGTTTCAGGCGTACTCAGCTAGGGGGAGGAGCGACACCAGAGGGAGGCCGATGCGCATGCGCCTTGAGGCGCAGCCGCTGCAGCTTGGACTGCTGGGTGAAATGGCCGCGGGAGGCGCAGGCGCAGGAGCACGTGGTGAAGCTCGTGGACCGTCTGAAGTCCGCCATTTTGAAGGAAAAATGAAGAAAGGTACAGTGTGTCTGGGAAATGACGTGGGCTAAGTCTACAACAAAAGAGGCCGCTCAGTAAAATGAAGAATGGGTTTATTTGTGTAAAGGAAGGATGAGAACATATTCTGAGACCAAAGAAATTGGAAAGACAAGATGAAGACTAGAATGATGCAAGAGATATAGGAGATGATTTTGGTGGACAAAGAAGATAAAAAATGATTGTGTGGTTTGGTCATCAAGTTTCGTTAAGGAAGAAATGGAATGAAGAAATTGAAGCCCTCATATTTATAAAAAGCTGCTCCTGATAAGGCATCACAGTCCTAATTATAATGAATGACGAATGTAAACTTCCAATCCTGCATGCATCAAAACAAAAATAGAGGAATATAGAAGTTATAAACGTGAGTTAAAAGACAAATGTGGGTTGTTATACTATTTAGCATATACTGAATAGGTGACAGCAAACTTTTTTTATTAATCATAAACTCTGAAGAATTAAATTTATAATTTGCAGACCAGTAAAAGTAGGAAAGGAAACTGGAAAAACTCAATACAACAAAAGTGAAGGAGAAGAAGAGGAGGAGGAGGGGGAAGAGGAAAAAGAAGAAGAAAGAAAGAAAGAAAGAAAGAAAGAAAGAAAGAAAGAAAACCAAGGACATAAGTAAACTGAACAGAAAGAAAAAGGGGAGTCCAAACATAATTATTCACAATAAATGTAAATGGGTTAAATTTACTTGTAAGTTAAAAATAATGTATTAAAATCCAACTGGAAATGACCACCAACAAACTTCAGCAATACAACATGAACTAGAAAACATTTTATTAGAAGATTTATTTAAAAAAAAAATTATCAACCAAATGGTAATCAAAAGGAAAATAACAATAGTATTAAAAAGAAAAAACTGACAATTTGTTATCAGAATACACAGTATAAATAAAACTATCCATAAAATAGATAATTGGATTATTTATTATTATTTATTTATTAAGGGACTAAGTTATAAAGCAGAACAAACTGTTTAATAAATGAGGAATCTAAAGGTAAGAATATAGTAGATGAGATTTAGGGTCTTCATTTTGGAAAAGGCTAGTAGGTCTATTTTAGGTGTATTCCTTGAGAGCTTGTTTGGAGGTTCTAGCAGGGGAGAGCAGCTACCCGGACTAAAGACCAGCCAGTCTCTGTTCAGGGTCCTCTTTGTCCAAGGGTGCAGGTTTGAGAGGAACACACTTCGCACTTGGAGTGGTGAGAGAGGAAGGGGACACCCGCCTAGCCAGCCAGATCAGCCAAATCAACCCTGGTAATCAATGGGGTTGGGGTGACAGAGGTAGCAGCCAGATCACCCTCACATCCAACTAGGAACATTCTAAGCTGCACTCTGTAGGACCATCTGACTTGAGTGGCAGAGTATGTTGACCCAACCTCCCTTCTGAGAATGGGGCAGTCCCTACCAATGTTGGCCCACATCAAGGGCAAGGTCCTGCAGAGATCCACAAGAAGGTTCACTATGTTGTTCCTGATGGAGATGACCAGTGACTGACAGTGCAGAGAGGGATTTGTTAGAGGTCTAGGTCCATCATGTCTTTGTAGGAATCCCAGGATTCCCTGACTAGGGCCCTGGATGATGGGGTAGCCTGGTAGTGACCAAAAGAGCCATTCTTAAAGTATGCCAGTCTCTTGCCCTTATCCAGCTTTTGTAATCAAGGTTATGCTTGTATGACAAGGTTATGCTAGTTATTTTCTATCTATTTCTCTAGATTTGTCCTCTTTTTTTTTTTTTTAAGATGTTATTTATTTATTTATGAAAAAGATGAGAGAGAAGGAACCAGAAACCACTCTGGCACATGTGCTACCAGGGATCAAACTCGGGACCTCATGCTTGAGAGCCCAAAGCTTTACCACTGCGCCACCTCCCGGACCACACTAGATTTGTCCTCTTGTTGCTATTCTTTTTACATGGAATATCTAGAATAAGACACATTCTATAGAGGCAGAAAGTAGGCTGGTAATTGTCTACAGTCAGGGAGGAGGGAAATGGAGAGTGACTGCTGAGTATGTATGGACTTTTCTTTTGTGATGATGACAGTGTTCAGGAATTCTATTGTGGTAATGGCTGAACAGCATGGAAAATGTACAAATGTCACTGAGTTATACACCTTCAGGTGATTGAAGTGGTGAGTTGTATATTATGTCAATTTTAACACATTCAGGTCTATACAAAACAATCAGTGGAGCTAGCTGACAAGGGGTAGGAAGCTGGTTGAATTTTCTTCCTCTTCCCAAAGGAATCATCTTCCCACTTTACTTTGCTTGTGACTTGTTGGAGATGTGGAACTGTAACATGTTCAGAGCACAACATCCTCTTGGTTTTCACCATTCTTCCATCCTCTTTTTTTTTTTTTAATTTTCTAATTATTTTATTTTTTTAATTTTTATTTATAAAAAGGAAACACTGACAAAAACACAGGCTTTGGGGATAAGAAGGGTACAACTCCACACAAATCCCAACACCAGAACTCCATATCCTATCCCCTCCCCTGATAGCTTTCCTATTTATTTATTTATTTATTTATTTATTTATTTTATTTTAACTAGAGCACTGCTCAGCTCTGGCTTATGGTGATGTAGAGGATTGAACTTGGGACTTTGGAGCCTCAGGCATGAGGTGGTTTGTATAACCATTATGCTATCTACCCTCTGCCCAACTTTCTTATTCTTTATCCCTCTGGGAGTATGGACCCAGGGTGTAGAAGGTGGAAGGTCTGGTTTCTGTAATTGCTTCCCCACTGAACATGGGCATTGACAGATCGATCCATACTCCCAGCCTGTCTCTTTTTCCCTAGTGAGATGGGGCTCTGAGGAAGCGGGGCTCCAGGACATATTAGTGGGATTGTCTGCCCAGGGAGCTCTGGTTGGCATCATGTTAATATCTGGAACCTGGTGGCTGAAAAAAGAAAAACCAAACACATTGTTGATTATTATTTTTATTTTTACCAGAGCACTGCTCAGCTCTGATTTATGATGGTTCAGGGGATTGAACCTGGGATTTTGAAGCTTTAAGCATGAGAGTCTGTTTGCATAACCATTATGCTTTATGCACTGCATCACCTCCGGACCACACAGGGATTAAATTTAGTCCATTGTTTTACCTACTGTGTCAGATCTTGCATTTCAGATCTGGATACTTTGAGTAACAAGTGGGCTTCTTAGGGTGGATATTAGGCTAAACCTTATAGAAGACATGGTAGACAAAAGAATGCCCCCCCAAAGATAGTTTGTCTTTATTTTTTTAAAGATTTTTTTAAATTATTATTTATGAGAAAGAAGGAGGGAGAGAAAGAACCAGACATCTCTCTGGCATATGTGCTGCCAAGGATCGAACTCAAGACCTCATGCATGAGAGTCCAATGCTTTAGCCACTGTGGCACCTCCCAGACCACTATTATCTGTTTATTTTTACCAGAACACTGCTCATTGTGTTTTATGGTGGTGCTGGGGATTGAACCTGGGACTTCAGAGCCTCAGGCATGAAATTCTTTTGCATAACCACTATGCTATCTCTCCAGCCCCAAGAAATAAATTTTATTTATTTATTAATGAAAAAGATAGAAGGAGAAAGAACCAGACATCACTCTGGCACATGTGCTGCCAGGGATCGAACTCAGGACCTCATGCTTGAGAGTCCAAAGCCTTATCACTGCTCCACCTCCCGGACCACCTAACCCCCTGGAATTTGTAAACACATACTTGACATGACAATGAGTTGGCAGATATCACTAACTGAGGTTCTTAAGATGAGACTATCCTGGGTTGTGTGAATTTTTTTGATATGAATTTTATTTTATTTTATTTTTTACCAGAATACTGCTCAGCTCTGGCTTATGGTGGTGTGGAGGATTGAACCTGGAACTTTGGAGTCTCAGGTCTGAGAGTCTCTTTGCATAGTCATTATGCTATCTACCCCTGTCCTCTGATATGAATCTTTATGAGAGAAAAGAGAGGGCTCATAGAAGGAAATGTGATGAGAAATTGAAAAAGAGACAGGAAGATTTGAAGAGTCTGTTCTGAAGATGAAGGAAAAAGTGTCCATGGGGTCAAACACATACTTAGCTACTCTAGAAGCTAGAAAATGCAAGGAAACAGATTCTTCTCTAGAGCTACCAGAAGGAATTCAGTTCAAAGTACACCTTGCTTTTATAGTTTCAGGTTTTATTTTTTCTTTGTTTTTGTTTTTTGTTTTCCAAAGCACTGCACAGCTCCTGGCATGTGGGCTAAGGGGGATTGAACCTAGGACTTCAGAGCCTCTGGCATGAGACTTTTTTGCAAAACTATTATGCTATGTCCCCTCTCACCCCCAACATTGTTATTTTGTTTTGTTTTTCATTCACAGAAGCATCTTCTATAGCTCTGGTTTAGGAGACTAATGGCATTAGAGACTCTTTTCATAACTATTGAGCTCTAGCCAGACCTTCCACCTTCTGCATCCCACAATGACCTTGGGTCCATACTCCCAGAGGGTTAAAGAATAGGAAAGCTATCAAGGGAAGGGATGGGATATGGAGTTCTGGTGGTGGGAACTGTGTGGAGTTGTACCCCTCTTATCCTATCGTTTTGTCAGTGTTTCCTTTTTTTTTTTTTTTTTAATTTTTTAATGTTTATTTATTTTCCTTTTTGTTGGCCTTGTTGTTTTTTATTGTTGTTGTAGTTATTATTCTTGTTGTTATTTATGTAGTTGTTAGGACAGAGAGAAATGGAGAGAGGAGGGGAAGACAGAGAGGGGGAGAGAAAGACACCTGCAGACCTGCTTCACCACCTGTGAAGTGACTCCCCTGCAGGTGGGGAGCTGGGGCAATGTTTCCTTTTTATAAATTAAAAAAAAAAAAACCTATTGAGCTCCAAATTACAAAATAATACATTTGTATTAAGACAAAAGGAAAAAAAGTATAACTTGAAACTTTTCTGATTCTCTTTCAAGAAAGTTCAAACACTTCTAAATATTTTTTCCTTTCCTTTCCTTTTTTTTTTTTTTTTTAAAGTATTTTATTTTTGAGAGAGATGCAGAGAGAGAAAGACACAAAGAGAAACACCAGAGCACTACACAGCTCTGGCTTATTGTGGTGGTGGGGGAGGGGGGATGGAACTTGGGACTTCGGAGCCCCAGGCATGAAAGTCTCTTTGCATAACCATTATGCTATCTACCCCTGTCCCTAAGTATTTTTTTTTTCTTTGTGTAGCTACAATGAAGTGGCCTTTCTCCACCCCACCCCCCCCAGATAAAATCTGGGCTGAGGAGATTGCATAATGGTTATGCCAAAGACTGTCATAATTGAGTCTCCCAAGTCCCAAGTTCAATCCTCTGCACTACCATAAACCAGAGTTGAGCAGTGTTCCAGTAAAAAAAAAAAAAAAAAAAAAAAAAGGGAGTGGGCTGTAGCACAGCGGGTTAAGTGCAGGTGGCGCAAAGCACAAGGACCGGCGTAAGGATCCCGGTTCGAACCCCGGCTCCCCACCTGCAGGTGAAGCAGGTCTGCAGGTGTCTATCTTTCTCTCCTCCTCTCTGTCTTCCCCTCCTCTCTCCATTTCTCTCTGTCCTATCCAACAACGACAACTACAATAATAACTACAACAATAAAACAACAAGGGCAACAAAAGGGAATAAATAAATAAAATAAAATATAAAAAAGATTAATAAATAAATAAAATCTATTCTTTGCTGACTGCTTCTCACATAGCTTATACACTTTATATTGTGTTATATTCAGAATAGTCATAAAAAAGGCAAGTACATTATTCCCACTTTTCTTGTGAGGATTTTTTTTTTTTTTCTTCTTTTTCCAGAGCACTGCTCAGCTCTGAGCTTATGGTGGTACTGAGGATTGAACCTGCGATCTTGGAGTCTCAAGTTTGTGAGTCTGTCTGCATAACCATTATGCTATCTCTCCCACTGTCTTATAAGGAATTTGAGGCTTTTTCATGAAGTTAGCAAGGTGAGGAAAATCGTCTGAGAGCACATCTCTAGGAAGGGCAGGTGAGTCTGTTTCAAAGCCAGAGTGTCCGTTTGCGCCTGTTCTGTCCTGTCCTGTGAAGGCCCCTCAGTGTCAAAATGTGCTTGACCCAGCCAGACTAGACACTGCAGCTGCACTTGGAGCATGTGTGTAGCCGGCTGAAGGGGACTCCTGCAGCCCAGCTGGTTTGACAGATTTGGCTGCCAGCTGTCCACCATTGCTGGGAGTTGGCTTCAAGGGGGAGGTCCCACAGGGACTAGGGGAAGAGGTCCTATTTCCTTCTCTGTTACCACTTTTCCTCTCCCTATTGGACTATTTCTAAGTGGAATTACTCCTTAAATATTCACCCCTAAACTGTTTTTTACAAGCATGTTTCACGTTGTTAAGGTTTTAGTCTAAAATGACATTTATTACTTCCATTTGCTATTGTAACCACACTTGTTCAGGGAAATGAACTAGAATTAAAAGGGCAGAAGACACTGCAAAATTTTTTATGAAATTTAATGGGGGCCGGATACTGGTGCACCAGGATAAGTTCATGTAGTACTAAGTGCAAGGACCTGCTTCTTCACCTGTGGAGCTTCGTCCCTGCTTGAGCCCAGGGTTCTTGTGTATTATAACATGTGTGTTCAACTAGGTAGGCCACCACCTGGTTCCTGTTTCAATTTCCCTTCCTCCCTCCCTTCCTTCCTTTTGAAATTGTGAGGAGGAAGGGGAGATGGAGAGGGAGAGAGATGTGGAGAGATCTATAGACTTGCTTTACTGTTTGTGAAGCTTCCCCCCTGCAGGTGGGGAGTGGGGACTCAAACCCAGCTTGCACATGATAATGTGTGCATTCAACCATTGTGCTGCCATCTGGCACCCCCATTGCAATTTCTTATTTATTTATTTATTTATTTAGAAAAGGAGACATTAACAAAACCATAGGGTAGGAGGGGTACAATTCCACACAATTCCCACCACCAGATCTCCATATCCCATCCCCTCCCCTGATAGCTTTCCCAGTCTCTATCCCTCTGGGAGCATGGACCCAGGGTCGTTGTGGGTTGCAGAAAGTGGAAGGTCTGGCTTCTGTAATTGCTTCCCCGCTGAACATGGGCGTTGACTGGTCGGTCCATACTCCCAGCCTGCCTCTCTCTTTCCCTAGTAGGGTGGGTCTCTGGGGAAGCAGAGCTCCAGGACACATTGGTGGGGTCTTCTGTCCAGGGAAGTCTGGTCGGCATCATGTTGGCATCTGGAACCTGGTGGCTGAAAAGAGAGTTAACATACAAAGCCAAACAAATGGTTGAACAATTATGGACCTAAATGTTATGCCCAGAGGTTCGAGTCCCGATCTCATGCAAAGAAGACCAGAACCACATGCAATAGAAACAGCCTTTATTAGCAAGGTTAAGCTTGAGCCGCTGACACCCTTCCACGCAAGGGGAGAGTCTGCGACCCTGATCATTTTTCATCCCACCTTTTTATAGTTACCACAGGGTGGGTAACAGGTGGAAATATTTATGCAGAACAAGGAACAGTTGGTTTCGGGTCAAAGGCTGTTCTTATTTACCTCTTCACTAAAGGCTGGAATAGTGCAGATGAAGTGTTGGAGGGTACTCACTGCAGACTATTGTGTACTTTTGCTTTCAGGTATATAATTTGCCCTAGTTTATGGATACATGTGAACATATGTTCTCTTTCATGGGACCTGGTCTATATCTAGGTTTTGGGACTTTGTTAGGAAGTGAACTGCCTGGAATGGAATTAGAGAATACTATGAAAGGAAAGGTCTCACCTGAGTAATGAAGCTGAAGGGTTGTTCCACACCTGAAGTCTCTGGACACAGTCTGAAGTGAAGCATGCTAAAGTGGCACTCATTGCATTGATTAGGTTGGTATCGGTGGATGTAATATTATTTGGTGTGAATTGAGAGAAGCATGCAGGAAACTGCTCCCCACCCTAAGGTTCCAGGACTGGGGAAAATATAGGCTGTAGAGTGGAAATGTGAGGTTCCTGCTATCTTAGGGTTTACGAAGACAATAGATAGTTATTGTTATCATCACATTATTTGGTAATTGGGTTAACTTTGAAAAGTCCCTTTGTTAGGATTTGCTGTATAATATCCAACATCTTGTATATAGCTGTGTCACTGGTTGCTTCTGTTCTCCCTGGTTTAGGCTTTTGAGAGAGTCAACATATCAAAGACTCAGCCTATGTATTAAAAAGACTCAGTCTGTGCTTTAAAAAGTTTGAGACATACAATCAATTTTTCCCTTCTTATATTAATTAAGTAGTGATTTATATGACTACACTTTAATAGGAGTGTACATAAACACCATTCCCACCACCAAAAGACTGTGTCCCATCCCACCCACCGCCGCCCCAGGAAGCCGAATGTCCACCCTCACCCTCACCCTCACCCTCACCCTCACCCCAGGGTTTTTACTTTGGTGCCCTACTCTAGATTTAATCAAATCCTGCTTTTAGTTTCCCTTTCTGTTCTTTCTCAAGTTCTGTTGATGAATGGGATCATCCCATACTAATCTTTATCTTTCTGACTTAGCTCACTTAACATAATTCCCTCTAGCTCCATTCAAGATGTGTCAGAAAAGGTAGGTTCATTGTTCTTAATAGCTGCGTAGTATTCCATTGTGTATTTATACCACAGCTTTCTCAGCCACTTATCTGTTGTTGGGGACCTGGGTTCCTTTCAGGTTTTAGCTATTATGAACTGTGCTGCTATGAACATAGATGTACACATATCTTTTTGCTTGGGCATTATGGAATCCTTGGGGTATATCCCCAGAAGAGGAATTACTGGGTCATATGGAAGGTCCATGTCTAGCCTTGTGAGAGTTCTCCAGACTGCTCTCCACAGAGGCTGGACCAATTTACATTCCCACCAGCAGTGCAGAAGGGTTCCTCTGTCCCCACAGCCTCTCCAGCATTTGTTGCTGCTGTCCTTTTTGATGTATGCCATTCTTACAGGAGTGAGGTGGTATCTCAATGTTGTCTTTATTTGCATTTCTCTGACAATCAGCTACCTAGAGCAGTTTCTCATATGTTTGCTAGCCTTTTGGATCTCCTCTGAAGTGAATATTTTGTTCATATCCTCTGCCCATTTTTGGATGGGGTCATTTGCTTTTTTGGTGCTACGGGTGTGTATACCTACGCTCATAGCAGCACCATTTGTAATAGCCAGAATCTGGAAACAACCCAGGTGTCCAACAACAGATGAGTGTCTGACAAAATTGTGGTCACAATGGAATACTACTCAGCTACTAAAAATGATGAATTCACCTTCTTCACCTCCTCTTGAATGGAGCTTGAAAGAATCATGTTAAGTGAGATCAGCCAGAAAAAGAAGGAAGAATATGGGACGATCTCACTCATGGACAGAAATTGAGAAATAAAAAATTAATAAATAAACAAAAAGAAAAGAAGTTGAGGAAATAAGAGCAGAAGGGAAAATACAAAGCAGAACTTGGAATGGGGTTGTTGTTTTGCATGAAAGTAAAAGACTGGGGATCTGGATGGGGGGTTGCTTTCAGGTCCTGGTGCATGATGGTGGAGGAGGACCCAGGTGGGGGTTAGAATTTTTTTTGCCTCCAGGGTTATTGCTGGGGCTCAGTGCCTGCAACATGAATCCACTGCTCCTGAAGGCCTTTTTTCCCCCTTTTTGTTGCCCTTGTTGTGGTTATTACTGTCATTGTTGATGTCATTCGTTGTTGGATAGGACAGAGAGAAATGGAGAGAGGAGGGGAAGATAGAGATGGGGAGAGAAAGATAGACACCTGCAGACCTGCTTCACGGCCTGTGAAGCGACTCCCCTGCAGGTGGGGAGCCGGGCTCAAACCAGGGTCCTTACGCAGGTCCTTGCCCTTTGCACCACGTGCGGTTAACCTGCTGTGCTACCGCCTGACCCCCGGGTTAGAATGTTTTGCAAAAAACAGAAATTTTACACATGTACCAACAATTGTATTTACTGTTTACTGTAAACCATTAGTTCTCCCAGTTAAAAAAAAAAATTCTTAGGCCAGCAAAATAGGTCACTTGGGTGATATGTTGCTTTGCATTGTACTCAGCCAGGTCTAAGCCAGGCCCCAACCCAGCACATTGAAGGAAGCTTCAGTGCTATGGTGTTCTTCACTTTCTCTGCTTCTCGGCCTCTCTATAGAAAAAAAATCTTTACTTTAAATTGATTTGCTTCTGACTTTTATTTATTTCGTAACTTCTATTAGTTAGGTTTTTGTTGCATTTAGTTTTAGGATTTACTTTTTCTTGTTTTAAATTTTTATTTATAGAAAGGAAACACTGACCAAAAAACACAGTATAAGAAGGGTACAACTCCACACAATTCCCACCACCAGAACTCCATATCCCATCCTCTCCCCCTGACAGCTTTCCTATTCTTTATCCCTCTGGGAGTATGGACCCAGGGCCATTATGGGATACAGAAGGTGGAAGGTCTGGCTTCTGTAATCGCTTCCCCGCTGAACATGGACATTGGCAGGTAGATCCATACTCCCAGCCTGTCTTTCTTTCCAGGGAGGGGTGAGGCTCTGGGGAAGTGGGGTTCCAGGACACATTAGTGGAGTCATCAGCCAGGGAAGTCTGGTTGGTGTCATGGTAACATCTGGAACCTGGTGGCGGTGATTTGGTGGGTTCCTGAAGTCGTTCTAGTCCTGCCTTTATGCGGTCCCAGGTGATCTCCTTTGGTATTCCTCAGGATTTATTTTTTCTTAAACATCATTTGGTGCTTTAATTTTTTTTTTTACATTTTACTTAATTTTAAGTTCTTCTATATATATATATTTTAAAATGAGGTCCCTGCGAGTGAAGTCAGGACCTCCTACATGTGCAATACCACTGAGTGACCTCCTAAGTATTTTTTTTTTTCTTTCTTGCTACCAGTGTTATCTCTAGGGCTCGGTGCCTGCAGGACGAATCCACAGCTCCTGGCTGCCATTTGTAACCTTTTTAATTTTTTTTTATTATTTGACCGGACAGAGATAAATTGAGAGAGCAGGAGAGAGAGAGAGAGAGAGAGAGAGAAAGAGAAACACTTGCAGACCTGTAGGTGAGGAGCAGAGGCTCGAACCTGGGTCCTTGTGTGCAGTGATTTGTGTACTTAACCAAGTGAGCCACCACTGTGGGGTCCCCCTGAGTCCATTTTTTTTCTTCTCTTTTTTGCCTCCAGGGTCATAGCTGGGGCTCAGTGCCTGCACTACGAATCCACTCCTCCTGGAGGCCATTTTTTTCCATTTTGTTGCCCTTGTTGTTGTCATTATTGTTATTGTTGCCATTAATGTTGTTGTTGGCTAGCAAAGAGAGAAATTGAGAGAGGAGGGGGAAGACAGAGAGGGGGAGAGAAAGTTAGACACTTGAAGGCCTGCTTCACTGCTTGTGAAGACACCCCCCCCCCCCCGCAGGTGGGGAGTCAGGGGCTTGAACCAGGTACTTGGGTCGATCCTTGTGCTTCGCGCCATGTGCGCGTAACCCGCTGCGCTACCTCCCGAACACCCTAAGTCCAATTTCTAATATGTATATATAATTTATTTTTCCCTTTTGTTGCCCTTATTGTTTTATTGTGGTTATTATTGTTGTTGTTATTGATGTTGTCGTTGTTACATAGGACAGAGAGAAATGGAGAGAGGAGGGGAAGACAGGGGGAGAGAAAGCGAGAAGAAAGTGGTCATAGAGCTAGCGTGGTACCTCGTGTAATCCCACCATCTGTTTTGTTCTTATGTGGTGCCAGGGCTAAAACCCAGGGCCTCAGTTTGAGTGCTTTGTCATTCTCTAGTTCTTCAAATGAAGGAAAGCGCTAAAGGATATTCAAGTCAATTGGATCAATACATCACAGGAAAATGAATCAATGAACAAGAAACAGTTGACATTCAGAAGCAGGGAGGCTTGCAAGCAATACATATAGTGGTGCCAAGTACCCATCTAGTGGACACAGGGTAGAATGCACCCTAGGAGAGTAGGCCAAATCCAAAAGTATTGTTTTTATTTTTTTTTAACCAGAGCACTGCTCAGCTCGGTTTATGGTGGTGGAGATTGAAGCTGGGACTTTGGAGCCTCAGCCATAAGTGTCTCTTTGCATAACCACTATGCTCTCTACTTCCACCCTCAAAAGTATTCTTTCGATGTTAAATAGACACATAAATTCATTGTAAAGAAATAGAGTAGCCTGGAGGCCGCTCAGTGGGGGACAGCAAGATTTCCTTGTGTGAGGTCCCAGGGTAGCTCTCAACTCCTCCACTTCCTCCCTGCTGCTGTTATTTCCCTCTTGGACCAACGATTTAAGCGCTATTTGAAAGAGAATGGATATACGCCCAGCATGGAAACTGGAGACTAGCGAGAAATGTAGCCAGAGAGAACATGGCGCACCTCACTTTGCCATGGGCTCTAGATTCTGGGATGGGGCAGGGAGGTAGGAAGAGCAGAGAGCAGGGGTTCTCACCTCTCAGGCTGTTTTTCTGTTCTCTGGGAGACGGTCTTCTGAGATGAGATGAGATGGGGCTTGTTCAGGGTGGTATGGATATAGACAGGGAACAATCTTGTACTAGGCTGCAAAGCCCATACACCTGGAACCTAAGTCCTTTTTTTTTTTTTTTTTTTTTTAAGATTTTATTTATTTATTCATGAAGAAGGTAGGAGGAGAGAGCGAAAGGACCAGACCCTGGTACATGTTCTGCCGGGAATTGAACTCGGGACCTCATGTTTGAGAGCCCAATGTTTTATCTGCTGCTCTACTTCCTGGACCACAAACCTAAGAGTTGTTATAAAGCAACAGGACTGTCATGATGAAACAAGCTGGCAGGGTTAGGTAGCATAATGGTTATGCAAACAGACTGTCATGCCTGAGGCTTTTAAGTCCCAGGTTCAGTCCCTTGCACGACCATAAACCAGAGCTGATCAGTGCTCTGGTAATCTGGTGAAAAAAAAAAAAGAAAAGAAACAAGCCACTGGGATGGTTTTGAAATGGCCTGCTCTTTCTTTCTTTTAAAAAATATTTATTTATTTCCTTTTGTTGCCCTTGTTTTATTGTTGTAGTTATTATTGTTGTTGTTGGACAGGACAGAAAGAAATGGAGAGAAAGGGAAGACAGAGAGGGGAGAGAAAGACACCTGCAGACCTGCTTCACTGCTTGTGAGGTGAATCCCCTGCAGGTGGGGAGCCGGGGGCTGTAGCAGGGATTCTTACACCGATCCTTGCTGCACCACCTGTGCTTAACCCGCTACCGTCCCACTCCTGGCCTGCTGTTTCTCTTCACTGTAAGTAACATTTGTATTTCCCAGAGCTCGGGGTTTGGGAAATCCTCAAAGATGACACTCAGCTCTGGCTAGGGACTGAACCTGGAACCTTGGAATGTCATCAAGAAAGCTGTTTGGGGTGCAGGGTGGTGGTGCACCCAGTTCAATAAACATATCAGCAAACTCTAAGATCTGGGTTTAAGCCCTGACTACCCACCTCCAGGGGGAACATTTCATGAACAGTGAAGCAGGTCTGCAGCTCTCTCTCTCTCTCTTTTAAATTCTTTTTTATTCTCTGTTCTCTATCTTTCTCTTATGCTCTCTATCTCCCCTCCTCCCTCAATTTTTCTCTGTCCTGTAAAATAAAAATAGAAAAAAAAAAGAGAGAGAAAAATGGCTACCAGGGGCAGTGAATTCGTAGTGCAGGCACTGAACACCAGCAATAACCCTGGTGACAAAAAAAAAAATTGTTTGCATAACCATTAAGCTATCTCCCTAGCTCTGAGCAATTTCTTTCTTTTTGGCTCTCTCTTTTAAACAAAAAAATATGTATTATGTAATATTATAAACATTTTATTTATTAATCTATAAGGGTGGAAGTAGAAGTTGAGAAAGAGAGAGAGACGCAAAGTACAAGGACCTGTTAGGATCTCGGTTCAAGCCCCCGGCTCCCCACCTGCAGGAGAGTCGCTTCACTGGCGGTGAAGCAGGTCTGCAGGTGTCTCTCTTCCTCTCTATCTCCCCCTTCTCTCTCAATTTCTTTCTGTATCCAATAACACAGAGAGAGAGAGAGAGAGAGAGAGAGAGAGAGCCAGCCACAGCTATACCTTGGTTGGGTTGAACTCGGGACTACTGGCTTGAGAGTCCAGTGCACTGTCTACTGTACCACTGGCAAGTACCGTTTTGTTTTTATTGAACAAGGTTGACCTTTCAGAATTGCTAGTTTAACAGCTTGTAGCTAATGTTACAGAGCCTGGAGGGTGGGGGTGGGGGTAGGTCAGGCTACCAAGTAGTGAACCCTCCCTCCTGCCCCCAGGCTGTGTCCTAATCTTTGCCACTTTGAAGCAGTGTGTGTGGTTGATGGCCCAGTAATGAGCTCTTAATTTGGAAATCTTCCCCCCTTTTTATTTATTTATTTATTCCCTTTTGTTGCCCTTGTTGTTTTATTGTTGTAGTTATTATTGATGTTGTCGTTGTTGGGTAGGACAGAGAGAAATAGAGAGAGGAAGGGAAGACAGAGGGGGAGAGAAAGAGAGACACCTGCAGATCTGCTTCACTGCCTGTGAAATGGCTCCCCTGCAGGTGGGCAGCCGGAGGCTCGAACCAGTATCCTTATGCAGGTCCTTGCTTTGCACCACCTGCGTTTAACCCGCTGCACTACCGCCCGACTCCCACCCCCCCCTTTTTTAAAATTTTAAACCCAGCACCTCACAAGCAGGGTGTGGTATCTGTTCTCTTACTAGATATAGTAGGTAATGCTAAACAAAGTGGGTGGGGGCTGGGTCGAAATAGAGACTTTGGAGCCTCAGGAAAGAGAGTCTCTTTGCATAACCATTATGCTATCTAGCCCTCCTCGTTCTCTTACTATTTAGGAGATTCCCCTCCTCCAATCAGAAGAAGAGGATAAACTGAGGGATGCACACAGGAGACTCCTAGAGAGAAGCTAGGACAACAGTGCCAGAGGGGATGCAACTGAGCCTCCCGCATGCAAGGCCTGAACTCTGTTGAAATCTTTTCGCCCCATTCTTCTCTACCTTCTGAGATAAAGGACAGCTTTAGAAAACGTTTAAGTCCGTTGATTCCATGCAGCATTAAAAAAAAATGTATAAGGGGCGGAGCAGCAGTGGACGCTAATTAATCCAGCTGGAAAACTTGCAATCAACTTGAATTGTTGTTATGTCGCTCCCTTGTGGACATTCCGTAGAATGCACCCCAGGACTGATTCTTCTGTGTCTTGTCCTTCAGGAAAGGGTCAGCTTTTTTTTTTTTTTTTCCTCCAGGGTTATTGCTGGGCTCGGTGCCTGCACCATGAATCCACCGCTCCTGGAGGCCATTTCCCCCCCCCCCTTTGTTGCCCTTGTTGTTGTAGCCTCGTTGTTGTTATTATTATTGCCATTGTTGATGTTGTTCGTTGTTGGATAGGACAGAGTGAAATGGAGAGAGGAGGGGAAGACAGAGGGGGAGAGAAAGATAGACACCTGCAGACCTGCTTCAACACCTGTGAAGCGACTCCCCTGCAGGTGAGGAGCTGGGGGCTGGAACCGGGATCCTTACGCAGGTCCTTGCGCTTTGCGCCACATGCGCTTAACCCACTGCGCCACCGCGCGACCCCCAAGGGTCAGCTTTTTAATGTTTAATTTATGAACCCTACCCCGAAACTAGGTGAAGTGAGTAGACAGTGGCTTTCTGTCCCTATAAACAATCCACCCAATTCATGACCCCATCTCATCCCCACATTTTTTTTTTTTTACAGCTCTGATTTATAGTGGTGCTGTGGATTCAACCTGGGAATTGACATCTTTAGATATGAAACATATTGCATGACTTTTGTTGCTGTATCCCCAACTCATCAAGCTACTCTCAGGTATAAATCCTCTGCTGAAGGTGACCAAGTTTAGTGAGGTAAGAAAGTGAAAGACAATTGCCAGATGATTTCACTTCTATGTGGAACACAGAGAATTGAAGCGTGTTAATTTGTGCACGCGCACACGCACACGCACGCGCGCACACACACACAGTCATCAAACTATCTCTAAGACCCTGAGAGAACTAAGGTGATTATCACGGGGTGGTAGTCACAGAAGTTAAAATCCTGTAAGCCACTGTTCATTACTAAACCACATTAAATATTAAATAAGGAAGAGAAAATGTATTATGGTTTTGCCTCTATAATAGTATGTGAGGTAAGACTTATTTAAAGCTTTGTGGAAAGCAGGCTGGAGAGACAGCATAATGATTATATGGGACTCTGAGCTCCCAGGTTAATCCCCGGACCCACTATAAGCCAGAACTGAGCAGTGCTCTGGTAAAAACAAAACTACAACAACAACAAAAAACCCAGAATAACTCCTGTGAGAATGTCACACATCAGAAAAGGTAGCAGCTGGGTCTCCAGTGAGGGTAGATGTTCAGCTTCAAGGGGTGGGGATGGGGGAGGGACATAGACCTTTGTGGTAGGAATAGTGTTACTATATATTATCTTATAGTCTCACGATCACTATTTAATTAATCTGAGAGGGGAAAAATGGATCGAATGTCTCAAACTTTTTGGTTATATATGCTCCTTCAATACCTTAAAGCAAAAGTGCACAGCAGCTTTCAGTGAGTCAATAAATGTAGCAAGCAAGTAGAGACCTAAAAAATACCATAAAATACCTAATCAAATAGTTTCTATTTAGACCGAGACACCCTCCTCATCTATTTTCTATTTCTTATTTCCTATTACATGTCCCTTAATCACTCCAAAGCTAACCTTGTCAGACAAAGTAAGGACTACAAAAGCTGAATAAGGGCAAGAGACTGGCATACTTTAATGGGGACTCTTTAGTCACTACCAGGCCACCCCGTCACCTGGGGCCCTAGTCAGGGAGTCCTGGGATTCCCACACAGACATGATGGGCCTAGACCTCTAACAGATTCCTCTCTCCACTGCCACTGGTCATCTCCATCAGGAGCAACATAATGGACCCCTTTGTTGTCTCCTATAAGACTTTGCTCTCAATATGGATCAACAAAGGTAGGAAATGTTCCATTCTCCAAAGGGAGGTTGGCTAACATGCTCTACCTACCACCCAAGGAAGATGGATCCTGAAATTAGTGCAGCCTGGAATGTTCCTAGCTGTGACCACAGAATGGGAGCTCAGACCTACAGGGATGCAGAGGTTACATAGGCTCCTGTGCTGACTATGGGCCCCAGATGAAATCAATGGGGTTTACAGTTAACAATATTTATATACTTTTCCCATATCAGGGAGCTACTCTTTTCCCTGATGGAGCTATCTGATCCTTTTCCCAACTATGACACCATCTCCCCAGACAATAACTTGGGTCCACCTGCATATCAGATGCCAGGCTCAGGCAAAAACTAGTTGGGTCATGCTCCCCTTGGTCTATTTTATGCCTAAAATAGACCTACTAGCTTTTTCCAAAATGGAGACCCCCAAATCTTCATCTGCAATATTCTTGCTTTAGGTTCATGATTAGTCAACAATTTGTTCTGCTTTATATCTTAACCTTTTTTCAGCCACCAGGTTCCAGATGCTATCATGATGCCAACCTGACTTCCCTGGGCAGACAAACCCACCAATATATCCTGGAGCCCTGCCTCCCCAGAGCTGTGCCCCACTAGGTAAAGAGACAGGCTGAGAGTATGGATATATTTGCCAATGCCCATGTTTGGCAGAGAAGCAATTACAGAAGCCAGACCTTCCACTTTCTACACCCCATAATGATCCTGGGTCCATACTCCCAGAGGGATGAAGAATAGGAAAGTTATCAAGGGAGGGGATAGGATATGGAGTTCTGGTAGTGAGAATTGTACCCCTCTTATCCTATGGTCTTGTTAATTTTTCCATTTTATAAATAAAAAAATGAAAAGAAAAGGTAGCAGCAACAAATACTGGAGAGGTTGTGGGATCAAAGGAACCCTCCTGCACTGCTGATGGGGATGCAAATTGGTCCAGCCTCTGGAGAGCAGCCTGGAGAACTCTCAGAAGGCTAGAAATGGACCTACCCAATGACCCTGCAATTCCTCTCCTGAGGATATATCTTAAGGAACCAAACATACTCATCCAGAAAGATCTGTGTATACCCATGCTCATAGTAGCACAATTTATAATAGCCAAATTGAGAGGGGAGGAGCAGATAGAGAGGGAAAGAGATGGAGAGACACCTGAAAACCTGCTTCAGCACTGGTGAAGCTTTCCCCCTGCAGGTGGGGACCAGGGGCTTGAACCTTGATCCTTGCATACTGTAATGTGTGCGCTTAACCAGGTGCACCACAGCCTGGCCCCTGCCATTTTGTTTTCACTCTCAATACTAGTCCCCTGGATTGGGGTTCCCACTTGTTAGGTTCAGTCACGCCAACAGGGACCCAGTAATCACACCATATAGCCATCAGATAGCCTTTATTTCCAGCCGTTATTCCACTTCACTTCTCAAGTTTCCATGTTGAGTTGTTCCCCACTCACAGAATACAGTCGTCAGTCTTCATGTTTCTCTTTCTGTTGCCCATGTTATGTTTTACAGTGAAATGTTGCTACAGCCTCTTGCCCCAATCATCAACTGGCAATGCAGATTTTGTTCTACTAGTTACTTCTTAATAGGAAAAGGGCACATTATGGAAATTACATACGTGTGAACTAAATGTCAATCTCTAGCCAAGGCCTGGAATAAATTATTAGGCAGTTGGCTTATAACCCTTGAAAAAATGGAAAGGTGATTAATATAAGCCACTTTCCATTCACTAACAAAAATTAAGCCATTCTTCTAATTTCTTTTCAACAGAATAACTAGCCTATAGACTCAGGGGGAATATATAGTTGTTCACAGTTTCTTCAGCCTACTAAGTTGTTAGAAATGGTACATGTGGGCACAATGAGTCAACGTTTGGGCGCGGTTTCAATTTAAGTGAGCAAAATATACCTCTGAGTTGTGGATGAGTGAACCAAAGAACAGTCTAGAGTTAGTATCTGAGAACTCTGCCATTAGTGCTGGAGTGAAGACATGATATTTGTGTATCTCCTCCATGAAGACTCATAAACATGGGAGCAATAGCTAATATGTTGGATTTCAAAATCAGTTTCCTATATCTTGACATATAGATTTATGTTAACACATTAGGATTTAGAAAGAGGGCGGAGGTAGATAGCATAATGGTTATGCAAAGAGACTTTAAAAATATTTTATTTATTTATTAATGAGAGTGATAGGAGAGAGAGAAAGAACCAGACATCACTCAGGTAGATGTGCTGCTGGGGACTGAACTCAGGACCTCATGCTTGAGAGTCCAACGTTTTATCCACTGCGCCACCTCCCAGACCACACAAAGAAACTCTTATGCCTGAGACTCCAAAGTCCCAGGTTCAATCCCCCATACCACCATAAGCCAGAGCTGAGCAGTGCTCTAGTTAAAAAAAAAAAAAAGATTCAGAATGAATATATGAAAAATCATGAACATGAGGCAAAATTCTACTCTATCAGCAAAAATAGGACCAGTCTGGTCACAATCTATATTTTTGTTTTTGAGACAGACAGGTAGAATACAGGTAGATAGGCCAGAGCATCAATTTGCAGTGAGAGAGAACAAACCCTAGCCTATAAGCATGCAAGGCATGCACTCTAGCACTCAACTCCTTGTCCCTGATCATAATTCTTGTGACAAAGACACACCTGATAACTTGGAGTAAATCAGACACCTAATGGATCTATCTTAAACCCAATGCAATGATTGTGCCAGAAAATTAAATTTTGATAATTCCCACTGTTTGCTGACATTTAACACAGGCTCCTAGTCAGCACTAATACATCTTGACTTGTGGTCAAGGTTCATAAAAATGAAATAAAAAAAAAAAAAGATAGAAATTGGGCAGGGGTAAATAGCATAATGGTTATGCAAAGAGACTCTTAGGCCAGAGGCTCCAAAGTCCCAGGTTCAATCCTCTGCATCACCTTAAGCCAGAGGGGAGCAGTGCTCTGGTAAAACAACAACAAACAAACAAGCAAACAAATAAGCAAGCAAGCAAGCAAACAAACAAACAAAAAAACCCTTGAAAAATGAAATAAATCTCCTCCTTGTGAATGCCCCATATATGCTTTGTGATGTGATTCCCAAAAGCACTTTATGCAAAGAATTGTCAACTACTATGTCGCTTGTGCTAACTGATAAATACCTTAAAATAACTTCCATTTCAGGTTTTCAGACCACAGAAATGCAAATCCATTTTCTCTAGAGAGCTTGTTTTTAGGTTCTAGCAGGGGAGTGTAGCTACTCGTATACCCTCGACTGAAGACCAATTCTATTCAGGGAAGGCCATCCTCTTTGACTGAGTGCCTTCGGGAGGGACACACATGGAGCAGTGAGGGAGGAAGGGGACACCCGCCTAGCCAGCCAGATCATCTGAATCAACCCTGGCGATCAATGGGGTGACAGATGTCGCAGCCAGATCGCCCTCACATCCCATTTTCTCTTGAAGTAACTGGACACAAGCCTACTTTCTGAGCCTACAAAGGGTCTATCTGGGGGCCAGGTGCTGGTGCACCCGGTTAAGTGCATACATTATAGTGTGCAAGGACCCCGGGTTCAAGTCCCTGGTCTCCACCTGCAGGGGGAAAGCTTCATGAATGGTGGAAAAGGCTCCAGGTCTCTCTCTGTCTCTCTCCCTCTCTATCTCCTGTTCCCCTCTCAATTTCTGTCTCTATCCAATAATAAATAAATAAAAATCGAAAAAAATCTACCTGGATGTCACAAGACATCTACCATTTTAGATTACAAATACTTTGAAAAATATTATTCTGTAGGCCAAGCAGTGGTGCACCTGGTTGAGCACACACATTACAGTGTGTAAGGGGAAACCTTCACTGGTGGTGAAGCAGGTCTGTAGGTGTCTCTCTGCCTCTCTCCCTCTCTATATTCCTTTCCCTTCTCAACCTCTTTCTGTATCTATTCAATAATAAATACATAAATAAAAATACATTAAAATTATTCTATTTTAATATTACCCAGAGCCATCTACAAATTTAATGCTATCCCCATCAAGATCCCAAGCACATTTTTTAGGAGAATAGAAAAAATGCTACAAATGTTTATCTGGAACCAGAAAAGACCTAGAATTGCCAAAACAATCTTGAGAAAAAAGAACAGAACCGGAGGCATCACACTGCCAGATATCAAACTGTATTATAGGGCCATTGTCATCAAAACTGCTTGGTACTGGAACATGAACAGACACACTGACCAGTGGAATAGAATTGAGAGCCCAGAAATGAGGCCCCACACCTATGGACATCTAATCTTTGACAAAGGGGCCCAGACTATTACATGGGGAAAGCAGAGTCTCTTCAACAAGTGGTGTTGGAAACAATGGGTTGAAACATGCAGAAGAATGAAACTGAATCACTGTATTTCACCGAATACAAAAGTAAATTCCAAGTGGATCAAGGACTTGGATGTTAGACCACAAACTATCAAATACTTAGAGGAAAATATTGGCAGAACTCTTTTCTGCATAAATTTTAAAGACATTTTCAATGAAACGAATCCAATTACAAAGAAGACTAAGGCAAGTATAAACCTATGGGACTACATCAAATTAAAAAGTTTCTTCACAGCAAAAGAAACTACTACCCAAACCAAGAGACCCCTCACAGAATGGGAGAAGATCTTTACATGCCATACATCAGATAAGAGTTTAATAACCAACATATATAAAGAGCTTGCCAGACTCAACAACAAGACAACAAATAACCCCATCTAAAAATGGGGGGAGGACTTGGGCAGAATATTCACCACAGAAGAGATCCAAAAGGCTGAGAAACACATGAAAAAATGCTCCAAGTCACTGATTGTCAGAGAAATGCAAATCAAGACAACAATGAGATATCACTTCACTCCTGTGAGAATGTCATACATCAGAAAAGGTAACAGCAGCAAATGCTGGAGAGGGTGTGGGGTCAAAGTAACCCTGCTTCACTGCTGGTGGGAATGTCAATTGGTCCAACCTCTGTGGAGAACAGTCTGGAGATCTCTCAGAAGGCTAGAAATGGACCTACCCTATGACCCTGCAATTCCTCTCCTGGGGATATATCCTAAGGAACCCAACACATCGATCCAAAAAGATCTGTGTACACATATGTTCTTGGCAGCACAATTTGTAATAGCCAAAACCTGGAAGCAACCCAGGTGTCCAACAACAGATGAGTGGCTGAGCAGGTTGTGGTCTATATACATAATGGAATACTACTCAGCTGTAAAAAATGGTGACTTCACCGTTTTCAGCCGATCTTGGATGAACCTTGAAAAAATCATGTTGAGTGAAATAAGTCAGAAACAGAAGGATGAATATGGGATGATCTCACTCTCAGGCCGAAGTTGAAAAACAAGATTAGAAAAGAAAACACAAGTCGCACCTGAAATGGAATTGGCGTATTGCACCAAAGTAAAAGACTCGGGGGTGGGTGGGTGGGTGGGGAGAATACAGGTCCATGAAAGATGATGAAGAACATAGTGGGGGTTGTATTGTTAAATGGGAATCTGGGGAATGTTATGCATGTACAAACTATTGTATTTACTGTTGAAAGTAAAACATTAATTCCCCAATAAAGAAATAAATTATATAAAAAATATTCTATTTTATTTATTCACTTACTGGATAGAGACAGAGAGAAACTGAGGTGAACGGGGGGGAGACAGAGAGATTGAGAAAGAAAGATACAGACCTGCTTCACCACTTATGAAGCTTCCCCCTACAGATGAAGAGTGTGGGCTTGGACCCAGGTCCTTGTGCACTATAACATGTGTGTTCAACTAAGTGCATCACCACTCAGCTCAGTTACAGATACTTTTGAACCACAGAAGTTTTGTTTTTGAGAAGAAACTAAAAATAATGAACAGAACCTTTACCAGCCTCCAAGTTTGCATGCTATGAAGTCAGCACATCTCTTAAATTTTTTTTTTTTTTTACCATTTTGTTTATTTATTAATGAGAATGATGGGAGGAGAGAGAGAAAGAATCAGACATCACACTGGTACATGTGCTGCCGGGGGTTGAACTCAGGACCTCATGCTTGAGAGTTCAGTACTTTATCTATTGCGCCATCTCTTAAATTTTAACTTTGAGGTCAACATGTTTTCAGTGTCACTTTAAAATACAAAACAAGTAAAATAAATAATTTATTACTATCGTTGAAGATTTTTTCCCCCCTATCAGATCACTGGCTTATGGTAGGTAGTCTGGGGATTGAATCTTCGGCTTTGGGGCCTCAGGCATGCTCTCTCCTCTGACCCCATTGCAGTTTTAAAAATCATGGAGTAAGAAATGACACTGGTGAGGTCATTTGCCAAGGGACATCACGTTGTTGTCATGGTAGCATCTGCAACTTGGTGGCTGAAAAGTATTAAGATATAAAGCAAAACAAATGTTAATAATCAGGAATCTATAGGTAAGAGTATATAGTAGGTGAAATTTGGGGTCTTCATGTTTGAAGAAACTCAGAAGTCTATTTTACATGACTTTACTGATTTTTGCCTGGTCTGGACAGCTAACGTGCAGGTTGGCTAAAAGTGTTGTCTGGGAGGATTGTGTCAGAGTTGGGACTAGAACTGGAAAGCTGTATCAGGGCAGAGAGTAGCTCCCGAATATGGGAAAAGTATATAAAAACCTTTAACTGTAAGCCCCATAGATCTGACCCAGAGCATATGTCTATTTGTATTTAGCAAAGGAGCTTGTGAAACCTCTACATCCCTGTCAGTCTGAGCTCACATTCCATGGCCATAGCTAGGAACATTCTGTAGTCCTTATTTTCTTTGACAAGATCAGACTTAGAGTGATTGAGGGGAGTGAAATAGGAAGAAGGTGAGGAGGGTATCTAGGTCTAAGTAGAAAATATTTGATTAAATGCTTTATGGTGTCCTTTTAAAGTCATTTTACTTGCTTGCTGCACTTATTGACTCACTGTAGACTATTGTACACATTTACTTTAAGATATATATTTTCCCCTAATTTATGGATACATGAGCACATGCACCCTATCTCATGGGCCCTGGTCTATATCAAGGTTCTATAATTTTGTTAGGAGGTGTGCCACCCGAAATAGAACTTAGGAGCAGGGCAGGGGTAAGATAGCATAATAGTTATGCAAAGAGACTCAGCAAGTCACCAGTGTCCTCACCAGTGTCCCCTATCCTTGCAGAAAATGTCCAAATAATACTGTTTGTAGAGTAATCTGAAAACCATAGTAAACAAAGCATCACAGAAATGCAGTAGAAGATGAATTCTACTTTAAAAAGTATCTGGATTAACAAGGGCTTAAGTGCTCTTATGTGTCTTCCTTTTCACTGTTCTCATTTTATTTTTTACTTGTATTTATTATTTATTGGATAGAGACAGAGAAATTGAGATGGAAGGGAGAGAGAAAGATAGAGATAGATAGATAGATAGATAGATAGAGAGCTGCAGCTCTCCTTCACTGATCATACAACTTTCCCCTTGCAGGTGGGGATTGGGGGCTTGAACCTGAGTCCTTGTGCATAGTAACATGTGCACTCAAGCTGGTGCACCACCACCCAGCCTGTTCTCACTTTCTAGAGCAAGGAAGTTCATGTTCGGGGCTGGTAAAGTAGTTCATTTGGAGAGTGTGCTGTTTTGCCATGGGCACAACTCAAGCTTGAGCCCATCCCAAACTTCACTGAAGAAAATATTGATGCTGTATGCTTTTTCACTCTGTACCTCTCCTTTCTGCAATCTTCTATCCAATATACCATTCCTCTTTACCTTTAGCCACCTCCACTGAGTGCTTCATCAAAGCCTTGTATTCACTGAAAGTTCTTCACCTCAATACTTTCTCCTACTCTCATCTTGTCAGGAGGAAGGAAATGCTCTGGTTTAATATAATGTGCTGCTGATTTATCAGATTGTTGTGGGGGAAATTGTGAAGATATGGTTGAACGTGGTGGGACCTCCCGTTGAAAGATGGGTGCGTGAGGTGCATGGTCACCCTATTAGTCTCTCTACCAGAGACTGAGCATGGGAGAAAGTGGCCTTCAGGTTTCAGTTCACCTGTCAGTCTCTCAGCCTCACAAGACCCAGCACCCCTGACACATAGCTTGCTTCCTTGTTCCCAAACCAGATGGTTTGTTTACTCAGAGGTTAATAGAAGTTCATCTTCTTTGATCACATATGACCCATATATCATTGTTCTGCTCTGCCAAACAATAACTAGGAACATTCTCCTTACTCCTCCACCCCCTCCAGTCCTTTAATCTTACATGATCTATTTTCTCTCTGCCCTTAAGACTCCCCTCTGTCTGCTGGTTATTGATAACCCTATTTTCCTTGTTCCTTTGATCAATTAAACCCCTTGCTCAACATTTGCTAGGAATGCTCTGACCTTTTCCCAACCCCTTACCTCTCTTTACCCCTTTTCTCCCAAACCACATATGGAATAGACAGCTTACTTCCTCCTACAACCCCTTATAAACCTTGCTTTGCTGTCCAATAAATGGAATGTCCATCAGACAAGTCCCCGGGTCATCTCTTGTCGTGTCACTAGCACCAGACACTGAGTGAGTCTAGTAGGCTCTGCCCCTGCTGCCTTGGGTGACATTCTTTTAGGCCCCCACATCTGGTGAGCAACAGAGCGGGTACGCCAGGAGTCTGTGCCCGAGAAGAGGCTTTTTCACAAGAAGTACAGCAGATTGTCATGTTAAAATTTTGACCACAGCCTTATAGCATTGACATGAAAAGTGAAAACCTCTACCTAAAAGGTTAAATTCTTTCTCTCCCCTCAGGAGCCAAAGAATTATCCAGCTCAAATAAAGTACGATTTTCTCTGGTCCTGACTTGAATTCAGTGAGTTGGTTCTGCTGTCAAAGTGGAGTATGTTGTGATTCAGAGTTCTCTTTATTCCTGTAAGTGAGAAAAACAGAAATGGAAAAGTCAGAATTAGTGCTCACAAGGTTAGTCACACAGGAAGCATTGAAAAGGCAGGTCTGACCCAAGAGTGCTTTTCCACACCACACTTATGAGATGTTTTCAGTGATCACTAGTGTTTCTTTTTCTTTCTTTCTTTCTTTCTTTCTTTCTTTCTTTCTTTCTTTCTTTCTTTCTTCCTTCCTTTCTTTCTTTCTTTTTTTTTTTTTTGAGAACCATGGTCTTCTTTAATAGTTTGTTAAATATAAATTTGATACAACAAATTGTTTTATCTATTAAAACAAATTTCAATAATTTTGGCAGTTGTCTTTCAGAGCATTTCCCAAAATTTCTAAGCCAAGCTTATAAAATGAAGGCCAATTCTAACATGCAGAACTATTTTAGTATTGAATTTTATATGCAGAAGAGGCTGAAGGGTTCAGATTTGTCTAAAACGTTGGCATTGAACATGAGAATTCTGTCTTCTTTAATTGAAGCTGTCAGCACCCCTTACAGGCTAATTGCTTGGATCAAATACAGAGATAGAGGCTAACGTGGAATTATAAAGATATTTGTGTTAACTTCAGCATTATTTGCTAACTGGTAGGCATAAAGCATTATAACAGAGAAGCATTAGAAATACATTTTTCTGCAGTTGGTATTATTAAAATCTTCCAATCTCCATGATTCTGATTAGTTGTCAGGATCCCATTCAATGGTCAGGGGGGTTGAGAGAGTTTCATGAGTCACATGGCAAGCGTATTTATCTTTTCCATTAGGAGTGAAGCTAGAATGAACCAGAAGATAGAAAGGCCAATCCTTGCTAAAAGACAAGTCTGACTGCTCCGAGGTCATTTTCTCCCCATTCTTTAGAAGTTCAATTTCAATCTGGGGTGGATGGAACCCAGACACATAGCAGTTGAGGTAATTCAGTTTACCATTCTCTACTGGGTGACGTAAATAAACCTGAACCCTTGGAGAACATTGGACAGCCTCCAAGATGGCCAGGGAAAGCAGCAGGTCCAGCGCCACAGTTCTCAGATGACCCATGACTCCTGGTCAAGTCAGCCCCTGCAATGGAAACTAGTGTTTCTTTGTGAGCCATCTCTAACATCTAAAGAAGCGACACAACACTTTAAGCTCATAGCACCACTTGCGTCTCTATAGCCAATGGTGTTATTATTATTATTAAATTACCAGAGTACTTCACAGTTCTTGCTTATGGTTGTGTGGGGAGATTGAACTTGGGACCACAGAGCCTCAGGTATGAGAGTTTTTTTTTTTTGCATAACCATTATACTATCTCTTTTGCCCCATACATTGCATTTTTTCATTTATTTATTTATTTTGCCTCCAGGGTTATTGCTGGGGCTCGGTGCCTGCACTACGAATCCACTGCTCCTGGAGGCCATTTTTTCCTTTTTGTTGTCCTTGTCTATCTTTGTTGTTGTTAATATTATTGTTGTCATTGTTGCTGGATAGGACAGAGAGAAATGGAGAGAGGAGGGGAAGACAGAGAGGGGGAGAGAAAGATAGACACCTGCAGACATGTTTCACCACCTGTGAAGCGACTCCCCTGCAGATGGGGAGCTGGGGGCTGGAACCGGGATCCTTAGACCTATCCTTGTGCTTTGCGCCATGTGTGCTTAACCCGCTGCACAACCACCCGGCCTGGTATTTTTCATTTTTTTGACATCATTTCCTTATGGGATTTCTCTCTCCCTCTCCCCTTCCCCTCTCCTCCTCCCCTCTCCCTCTCCCTCTCCCTCTCCCTCTCCCTCTCCCTCTCCCTCTCCCTCTCCCTCTCCCTCTCCCTCTCCCCTTCCCCTCTCCCTCTCCCTCTCCCTCTCCCTCTCCCTCTCCCTCTCCCCTTCCCCTCTCCCTCTCCCTCTCCCTCTCCCCTTCCCTCTGCCCTCTACTGTTTTCTGGAGTTCATCTATTTTGTTGCCCTGCTCTGATACTGTTTTAGCTTGTTCAGCTAGTTGCCTTCTTAGCTCAGCAATTTCAGCTTTCAGCTCTCTAATAACCATGAGATAATTAGAATTTTCTTCCATATTCTCATTTGTTGTTCCTGCAGTTCTGATTACAATTTTTTCAAATTCTTTACTCACTCCTGTTATTATTTCCTTAGCTAATGTTTGGATGTTGAACTCGTTGTTTTGTGCTTTGCCCTCTGGAGGACTTTTAGCTGGACTCTTGTCCTGGTTCGAGTCTCCATTATTTTTTCTTGTTGTTTTAACCATTTTATATAAGTTAAGAGGTTTTTCAATCCCTGAGTTGGAGTTCAGTGGTGTAAAAGCCTTTTTTTTTCCCCCTGTAGGCTATGGTAGCCTGAGGGCTTTTAAACTATCAATAGGCTTCTTGGCTTAATCAATGACTCCTGACCAAGAGATAAAGCAGGGTGTGGCAGAGATAATCCAGTGGTTATGCAAAGAGACTTTCACAGCCCTTCAGCTATGCCACCGAGGTATAGGTCTTCTCCTGGTTAGATCTCTGTGCCCTGGTGTCCCTCCCTGTTGCTGCTCCAGATTCTGAGGGTAGTAGCAATGGAGACTCAGAGTTGTACTTGGTGAGTCTCTGGGGAGTCCTTTCCTCCCTTCAGCTGTCCCCTTGTTGGTGGAGCAGACTGGAGGTGGTGTCTCCACTGACAAACTGTCGAACTGTTAGCAGTCACTTAATCTCTCCTTAGGCCCCTCTCTCCTCTCTGTCACCAGCCACGTGTGTTTGTACTCACGGGTGATTTACTGGGTTTCTGTGGTCATTCTAGTCCTGTCTTGTTTCGGTCCGGGTGGTCTCCTTTGGTATTCCTAGTTGATTCGGGAGAGGAGAGAAGCGGAGAGAAAGCGATCTGCTCTCCCTCTCCCCTCTCCCTCTCCCTCTCCCTCTCCCTCTCCCTCTCCCTCTCCCTCTCCCTCTCCCTCTCCCTCTCCCCTCCCTCTCCCTCTCCCCTTCCCCTCTCCCCCTCCCCTCTCCCTCTCCCCTTCCCCTCTCCCCCTCCCCTCTCCCTCTCCCTCCTCCTCCCTCTCCCTCTCACTCCCCCTCCCCTCCCTCTCCCTCTCCCTCCCCATCTCCCTCTCTTTCTATTTCCCTCTCTCACCCTCTCTCTCTCTCATTTTTTTTTACCCGGAAATCATATATTCACAGGCATTTTGGAAGGTGTTAAGTAAAAGTGTTTTCTGAAAAGATGTTCCAAGTTGAGTGAAAGCACAAAATTTTTTTCTCCGACAGGGAAAGTAGTGCTTAAAATTCACATGAATAAAATGTGTGAATGTCTGCATGCTGCTGGTTTGTAATACTTGTTATAAAGGATGCTTGACTGTGCTCCTGAATAAAGGCAGTGTCTGGAATCACAGGGTGTATATGTAAATCACCACTAGATGGCGATCCACTCACATAGAGAGGGAGAATGAGAGCCCGAGTTGCGCTTCTTGGTGTTTTTTTTTTTTTTTTTTTTTTTAATTTTTTATTTAAGAAAGGATTAGTGAACAAAAGCATAAGGTAGGAGGGGTACAACTCCACACAATTCCCACCACCCAATCCCCATAACCCACCCCCTCCCATGGTAGCTTTCCCATTCTCTATCCCTCTGGGAGCAGGGACCCAGGGTCGTTGAGGGTTGCAGAAGGTAGAAGGTCTGGCTTCTGTAATTGCTTCTTGGTGTTTTGTTACTATTATTCACTCACAGAATGGTTGTTGAAACTTTGGATCAATTTGCAAGAAACTGGAAAGGTATCCGGTGGGTGTCCTCATCAGTTAGAGTAACCATAGTAGAATATCAAAGACTGAATGGTTTATGCACCAGTGAGATTTACTTTTCATAGTTCTTTCTGGAGGCTAGAAATTTTAAGATCAGGGGCCACTATGGCTGCATTGTGGCGAAGGCCTTTTTTCTAGCACAAAGCTTCTGCCCCTGCTGTGCCCTTACATGGTAGATATCTCTGTAGAGTCTGTTTTATAAGAATTCTATTTCCAAAAAAAAAAGAATCCTATTTCCACTCAAGAAGACTCCATACTAATCCAGCAAGAAGCTTTTGGAAATCATCAGGCAATACAGTAAGATGTCAGGCTATAAAATTAACATTCAAAAGTCAGTGGCATTCCTCTATGCAAACACTAAGTTAGAAGAAATTGAAATCCAGAAATCAATTCCTTTTACTATAGCAACAAAAACAATAAAATATCTAGGAGTAAACCTAACCAAAGAAGTGAAAGACTTGTATACTGAAAATTATGAGTCACTACTCAAAGAAATTGAAAAAGACACAAAGAAGTGGAAAGATATTCCATGTTCATGGGTTGGAAGAATTAACATCATCAAAATGAATATATTACCCAGAGCCATCTACAAATTTAATGCTATCCCCATCAAGATCCCAAGCACATTTTTTAGGAGAACAGAACAAATGCTACAAATGTTTATCTGGAACCAGAAAAGACCTAAAATTGCCAAAACAATCTTGAGAAAAAAGAACAGAACCGGAGGCATCACACTGCCAGATCTCAAACTGTATTATAGGGCCATTGTCATCAAAACTGCTTGGTACTGGAACATGAACAGACACACTGACCAGTGGAATAGAATTGAGAGCCCAGAAATGAGGTCCCACACCTATGGACATCTAATCTTTGACAAAGGGGCCCAGACTATTACATGGGGAAAGCAGAGTCTCTTCAACAAATGGTGTTGGAAACAATGGGTTGAAACATGCAGAAGAATGAAACTGAATCACTGTATTCCACCGAATACAAAAGTAAATTCCAAGTGGATTAAGGACTTGCATGTTAGACCACAAACTATCAAATACTTAGAGGAAAATATTGGCAGAACTCTTTTCTGCATAAATTTTAAAGACATTTTCAACGAAACGAATCCAATTACAAAGAAGACTAAGGCAAGTATAAACCTATGGGACTACATCAAATTAAAAAGCTTCTTCACAGCAAAAGAAACCACTACCCAAACCAAGAGACCCCTCACAGAATGGGAGAAGATCTTTACATGCCATACATCAGATAAGAGTTTAATAACCAACATATATAAAGAGCTTGCCAGACTCAACAACAAGACAACAAATAACCCCATCCAAAAATGGGGGGAGGACTTGGGCAGAATATTCACCACAGAAGAGATCCAAAAGGCTGAGAAACACATGAAAAAATGCTCCAAGTCACTGATTGTCAGAGAAGTGCAAATCAAGACAACAATGAGATATCACTTCACTCCTGTGAGAATGTCATACATCAGAAAAGGTAACAGCAGCAAATGCTGGAGAGGGTGTGGGGTCAAAGGAACCCTGCTTCACTGCTGGTGGGAATGTCAATTGGTCCAACCTCTGTGGAGAACAGTCTGGAGATCTCTCAGAAGGCTAGAAATGGACCTACCCTATGACCCTGCAATTCCTCTCCTGGGGATATATCCTAAGGAACCCAACACATCCATCCAAAAAGATCTGTGTACACATATGTTCTTGGCAGCACAATTTGTAATAGTCAAAACCTGGAAGCAGCCCAGGTGTCCAACAATAGATGAGTGGTTGAGCAAGTTGTGGTATATATACACAATGGAATACTACTCAGCTGTAAAAAAATGGTGACTTCACCGTTTTCAGCCGATCTTGGATGAACCTTGAAAAAATCATGTTGAGTGAAATAAGTCAGAAACAGAAGGATGAATATGGGATGATCTCACTCTCAGGCCGAAGTTGAAAAACAAGATTAGAAAAGAAAACACAAGTCGCACCTGAAATGGAATTGGCGTATTGCACCAAAGTAAAAGACTCGGGGGTGGGTGGGTGGGTGGGGAGAATACAGGTCCATGAAAGATGATGAAGGACATAGTGGGGGTTGTATTGTTAAATGGGAATCTGGGGAATGTTATGCATGTACAGACTATTGTATTTACTGTTGAATGTAAAACATTAATTCCCCAATAAAGAAATAAATTATAAAAAAAATTAAAAAAAATTAAAAATGATTAAATAAAATATCTTTTTTAAAAAAGAAAAAAAAAAGAAGACTCCATACTTATGCCTTTCAAAGGCTCTGCCTTCTAATCACACCATTAACAGTATCAGCTTTTAGGAGTATGATTTCAGCATGTGAAATCTGGAGGTGATACAGCATTCAGACCATAGGAATATGTACTATTTAATTTTGTTTTAAGCAGAAACTAAAAATAATTTTGCTGTAGAAGAGTTGTGCTCAAGACTCTTCAAGAATCCTGAATTTTAGGGGCCAGGCAGTGGCACACCTGGTTAAGCACACACATTAATGTACACAAGGACCCAGGTTCAGGCCCTGGTCCCCATCTGCAGGGGGAAAGCTTCATGAGTGGTGAAGCAGGGCTGTAGGTGTCTCTCTGTCTCTTTCTCTCTCTGTTTCCCCCTCAGTTCTCAATTTCTGCCTGTTTCTATCCAATAATAAATAAATAAATAAATAAATAAAATAAAAAAGAACCCTGAATTTTAGAAATGATATCACTAAATACCCTCTCTCCCCCTGCCAATGCATCCAACCAACCAACCAACCAAGCAAAAATCTGTATATCTAGAACTCTGGTGATGGGAATTGTGTGGAATTGTACCCCTCTTATCCCACAATCTTGTCACCTATTATTAAATCATTAATAAAAAAAATCTAGGTAGATCACCTAGATTTACAGATATCTCCAGAAATAATATTTTTTTTATTGATGAAACCTATCTCAAAGTAGGGTAAATATCTCAAGGTAAGGGTTTTGGGTGTTGCTTATTTAATTTATTATTATTATTAATTTTTTTGTATTATCTTTATTTACTTATTGGATAGAGACTGTCAGAAGTAGAGAGGGGAGAGGGAGGTAGATAGGGAAAGAGACAGAGAGATACCTGCAGCCTTGTTTCACCACTTGCAAAGCTTTCCGCCTGCAGGTGGGGAGTGGGTACTAGAATCCGGGTCCTTGTGCAATGTAACATGTGCACCACCACCCAGCCCCTGGTGTTGTTTGTTTTAAAGGTATGGTTTTTGAAATCATTTCCTCCTTATTATGTGACACTTACCCCCATTATGTCCCAAGTCCTTAACATGGGATCAAATCTCCATATGCCTCATTTATTTTAGAATTTATGGCCATACACATTTTCTATATCTATGCTATTAAACTTCATCTTTTCTCTTTTAAGAAACTTGCATATTACTCTTTGGGATTGTAGGGATAAAGTCATTTGATCTGTGAACTTTATCTAGACTTATCCCTTACACACTCCTACACTATCTTTGGCTCTTGAAGATGGGACTGGGGCCCTGGCCTCACAGACCTTTAACAGTATATGGAGGTCAATGTTCAATAAATAATCATTCTGACTTTTTTTTTTTTTTTTTTGCCTCCAGCGTTATTGCTGGGGCTCTTTGCCTGCAGTATGAGTCCACTGCTACTGTGGCCATTTTTCAATTTTTGTTTTTTTGGATAGGACAGAGAGAAATTGAGAGAGGAGGGGAAATAGAGAGGAAGAGAGACACCTGCAGACCTGCTTCACTGCTTCTGTGGTGAACCCTCTGCAGGTGGGGAGTTGGGATCCTTGCGTTTGGTACTATGTGTGCTTTACCCAACGCACCACCCCCTAGCCCCCTTTGACACTTGTTAAGACAGTAAAAAAAGACTTGTCTGGCAGTGTTGGAGTAAGGACGTGCTGATCTGAAGTCCAGCAAGGAGTGAGGATTTACAACAGCCTCTGAGCAGGGGGAGCTGTTGAGGGGGTGGAGAATCATTTAAAGGAAACAAAATTTTTTTAAAAAAAATTATTTATTTAAAAAATGAGACATTAACAAAACCATAGGATAGGAGGGGTACAACTCCACACAATTCCCCCCACCAGATATCCATATCCCATCCCCTCCCCTGATAGCTTTCCCATTCTCTATCCCTCTGGGAGTATAGACCCAGGGTCGTTGTGGGTTGCAGAAGGTGGAAGGTCTGGCTTCTGTAATTGCTTCCCTGCTGAACATGGGCGTTGACTGGTTGATCCATACTCCCAGCCTGCCTCTCTCTTTCCCTAGTAGGGTGGGTCTCTGGGGAAGCAGAGCTCCAAGACACACTGGTGGGGTCTTTTGTCCAGGGAAGTCTGGTTGGCATCATGCTGGCATCCGGAACCTGGTGGCTGAAAAGAGAGTTAACATACAAAGCCAAACAAATGGTTGAACAATTATGGACCTAAATGTTATGCCCAGAGGTTCGAGTCCCGATCTCATGCAAAGAAGACCAGAACCACATGCAATAGAAACAGCCTTTATTAGCAAGGTTAAGCTTGAGCCGCTGACACCCTTCCACGCAAGGGGAGAGTCTGCGACCCTGATCATTTTTCATCCCACCTTTTTATAGTTACCACAGGGTGGGTACAGGTGGAAATATTTATGCAGAACGAGGAACAGTTGGTTTCGGGTCAAAGGCTGTTCTTATTTACCTCTTCACTAAAGGCTGGAATAGTGCAGATGAAGTGCTGTGGGGGATTCACTGCAGACTATTGTGTACTTTTGCTTTCAGGTATATATTTTGCCCTAGTTTATGGATACATGTGAACATATGTTCTCTTTCATGGGACCTGGTCTATATCTAGGTTTTGGGACTTTGTTAGGAAGTGAACTGCCTGGAATGGAATTAGAGAATACTATGAAAGGAAAGGTCTCACCCGAGTGATGAAGCTGAAGGGTTGTTGTTCCACACCTGGAGTCTCTGGACACAGTCTGAAGTGAAGCATGCTGACACCTCATTGCACTCATTGCACTGATTAGGTTGGGATCGGTGGATGCAATATTATTTGGTGTGAATTGAGAGAAGCATGCAGGAAACTGCTCCCCACCCTAAGGTTCCAGGACTGGGGAAAATATAGGCTGTAGAGTGGAAATGTGAGGTTCCTGCTATCTTAGGGTTCAAGAAAACAATAGATAGTTATTGTTATCATCACATTATTTGGTAATTGGGTTAACTTTGAAAAGTCCCTTTGTTAGGATTTGCTGTATAGTACCCAACATCTTGTATATAGCTGTGCTACTGGTTGCTTCTGTTCTCCCTGGTTTAGGCTTTTGAGAGAGTCAACATATCAAAGACTCAGCCTATGTATTAAAAAGACTCAGTCTGTGCTTTAAAAAGTTTGAGACATACAATAATTCTTTCCCTTCTTATATTAATTAAGTAGTGATTTATATGACTACACTTTAATAGGAGTGTACATAAACACCATTCCCACCACCAAAAGACTGTGTCCCATCCCACCCACCCACCCCCACCTCACCGTCACCCCGGGAAGCCTCACCCCAGGGTTTTTACTTTAGTGCCCTACTCCAGATTTAGTCAAATCCTGCTTTTAGTTTCCCTTTCTGTTCTTCTTTCTTAACTTCAGGAAACAACTTCTAAGGACAGGGGATTTTTTTTTTTTTTCCTTTTAGAGCACTGTGCAACTCTGACTTGTGGTGATGATGGTGGTGGAATGAGATTCAATTTGGGGCTTTGGAGCCTCAGGCATGAGTCTCTATGCATAACCATTATGCCATCTACTCCCATCCAGGACAGGGGATTTCTTATTAAACTGACCTAACAATATCCTTGCTAAAGAAGGTCAAAGATTTACAGATCAAGGGCTGAAGAAGTGGAACTTGGTTAAATGGTAAGAGCAATGAGAGAGAGAAAGAGAGAGCAAGCTGACTGGTCGGAGACTGCTGCCAAGGCTGAGGCCTAGTCAGGATAGGGCTCAGAGAGACGGAATTAATATTTGATACACAGTTACCAGGAGGTGCAACAAGCAAGTACAATGATAATGGGAAATAAAATTTAAAATGAAAGGGAGAAGAGGGCGTAGAAAGGAGAGAGATGGGAAGAAAGGAAAAAGGAGAAAAGAAAGGGAGTAAAGAAGGACAAAGAGGAAGATTTCCCTTCTGGGGTTTAACATGGCTTCACTAGAAAAGAATTTCAAGAGAAACTGCATGACAGATATGTTGTTTCTAAATTTGTCCTTTATTACTGTCTAAGATGAGTTACGTGCAAAAGTAAGGTTAGAATAAAAGCTTGGGGGACAGATTTCCAAGGGTCCTTGGACTTAGTCCAAAATGGCAAAAGATCAAGACCCTGCAAGGCCCCCTTCTCTTTATACCCTTCTTAAGTCACTTTTCATTGGTTGGATGAGACAAACTCCTCTCCCTTCATGCAGTGAAAAAGAACCCTTCACCAAGTGCATTTCGGTTCCACATATGCAAACCCAGTGAAAACAAAAATGTGCTGGTGTGCATCCAAGTTCCATGTGTGCAAACCCAGGGAAAACTAAGTGTCCATGCTCTCCAGGACCCCCGTGTCCTGCACTTTCCCGCAGCAGAAGGGTGAGAGACAACTTGCAGTAATGTTGGATGCACAACCTGACAGTTCCATTCAAAATTCTTCTCCCAGGCTGGAAAGATAGCTCACCAGGTAGTGCATGCCTTGTGGTGCATGCAGCCCAGGTTTGAATCCTGACACTACAGAGAAGGTACTATAGCATGGAGAGGAAGCTCTAGTGGATGGTGTCTGTCCCTCTCTCCATCTCTCTATCAGAATGAAGACGTGCCCTTGAACAGTGGAATCATGCATGTATGAGACCATAGCTCTGTAAAAGTAAACAAATAAATACAATAATAAAACTCGTCTTCTCACAATATCATTTTTTTTTTCTGTTGTGAAAATTGACAAAAGTAACCTTTCTCTCTGTGATAAACAATGTTTAACCAGTCATGCAAGTTTTTCTACTCATTCCTCCCTGATCTTACTGATTATCTAGGCAACCACTCCCTCTACCTCCACCCTCAACTTTCCCAGGAACTTTCTTTCCACTTCTCTCCATCTTTTTATCATAAAGAAATAGCTGGGGTGGAGGGTGGTATACTGAACACCTTGCCATGCACAAGAATCCAGGTTTGAGCCCCTGTGCCCTACCTGCAGGGGGAAATCATCATGAGTTGTGAAGCAGGTCTTCAGGTGTCTCTTTTTTGCTCTTCCTCCCTTCTCAATTTCTTTTTGTCCTGTTAAAAAAAAAGTCAGGGCCAAGTGGTAGCACACCTGTATGAGTATACCTATTACAATGTGCAAGGACATGGATTCAAGCCCCTGGTCCCCACATGCAGGGGAAAAGCATAATGAGTGGTAAAGCAGTGTTGAAGGTGTCTCTCTGTCTCTCTTTCTCTGTTTTAAAAAAATGTTATTGTAAAACATTAATCCCCCAATAAAAAATTAAAAAAAGAAAAAAATGTTATTTATTCTAATGGGAGCTACAAAGGGGAAGATAGGTAGGGAGAGAGGGAGAGGGAGAGAGACAGATATATATATATATATATATATATATATATAGCGAGAGAGAGAGAGAGAGAACACTTTGGTCTATGGCTGAGGATTGAACTTGGCACTTCAGAACCTCAGGTATGAAAGTCGTTTGTATAACCATTATGCTATGTCCCCAGCCTCCCCCCTCTTCGCTCTTTCTTTGTCTCTATCAAAATAAATAAACAAACAAAAATTATATAAAAATACTAGCCTTTCTTCAGCTTTTAGCAATCTTTATTTTTAACCATTACCTGAGAGTGAGAGAGTCCAACAACTTCAACTGCTAGAGGAGGGAATAATTTTAATATTTGTAATTAGTTATTACTAATGAATGTTTCTCTAACAAAAAGCACCTAATTTGAGAGGACTTGGGGATCCAGCTGGAACATTCCCAGGTGAGATAAGTGGGGGTGGGGTAAGAGTGGGGAGTCTGCCAGCTGCAGAAGTACATGACTGGCTTCTTCAGGAACCGCAGCTTCCAAGGGAGAGCCAGGGCCTTGGGAAAACAGAGTTAACCCAAAGGGAAGAAAAGAAACTGAACATGGAGACCATCTTGCCACTCAATGTAGAAAAAGTATAAATAGTAGATACCAGTATCAGAAGCTAGAGTAGTCTGGCAAGGAAAGGACTGAAAAGTGTCCCTTTGTTGGCTGCCAGTATGGCCCTTAACTGGTGGGATTCACAGTTGCCAGGAGTTGAGACTACTCCTGGAGGAGGAGGAGCTAGAATGTGGAAAGCACACCTTCCTACACCTTCCAGACAGTGGCAGTGTTGGTTCCTGAGTCATGAGTGACAGTTCTCTTCCACTGCCAGGAAAATGAATCATCAGTATTAGGCGAGAGTGCATGAACCAATTTCTTCTGGGAGGCAGGAAGAGATGGAACCTCAAAAACCATGAAGAGCTTAATCTTTTTTCCTTTTTAATTTTTTTTTTTACTATCTTTATTTATTGGATAAAGACAGCCAGAAATCAAGAGGGAAGGGGGAGATAAAGATAGAGAGACACTTGCAGCACTGCTTCACGCAAAGCTTCCCCCCTGCAGGTGGTTGACTGGGACCTCGAACCTAGATCCTTCCGCATTTTAACTTGTGCACTCAGTCAGGTGCACCACTACCTGGCCCTGAAGAGGTTAATCTAAAGCAGGAGGTGCGCAGGAGTTGGGGAGGTCTCTCCTGAGAAGTTTGCCCACTTGGCTTAGGGAGGTGACAGGGGGCTTTGATAAGGGTGAGGGCCAGGATCAGAGTCACTGCATTCATTATGTGTCTCCACTGGTGATAGACGGCAGATCTGGCTACAAGAACTGTGGCCAGGAGTCAGGCGGTAGCGCAGCCGGTTAAGCGCACATGGTGCAAAGCGCAAGGACCAGAGTAAGGATCCCGGTTCCAGCCCTGGCTCCCCATCTACAGGGGAGTAGCTTCACAAGTTGTGAAGCAGGTCTGCAGGTCTCTATCTTTCTCTTGCCCTCTGTCTTCCTCTCCTCTCCATTTCTCTCTGTCCTATCCAACAACGACGACATTAATAATAAATACAGCAATAAAACAATGTGGGCAACAAAAGGGAATAAATAAAAATATTAAAAAGAAAACAAATCGGGAGTCGGGCTGTAGCACAGCGGGTTAAGCACAGGTGGCGCAAAGCGCAAGGACCAGAGGAAGGATCTCGGTTCAAACCCCTGGCTCCCCACCTGCAGGGGAGTCGCTTCACAGGCGGTGAAGCATGTCGGCAGGTGTCTTTCTCCCCCTCTCTGTCTGCCCCTCCTCTTTCCATTTCTCTCTGTCCTATTCAACAACGACGACAACAATAATAACTACAACAATAAAACAACAAGGGCAACAAAAGGAAGTAAATAAATATTTAAAATAATCTTTAAAAAAGAAAACAAATCACAACAAGGGCAACAAAAGGAAATAAATAAATAAATAAATATTAAAAAAAGAAAAGAAATCACAGTATAATCCATTTATCTTATAAATATGCCTCCAAAATAATAAAAAAAAAAAGAACTGTGGCCATGGAATGAGACAGTATAAGCAACTGCCTTCCAAAATGCTCTCTCCCTCTCTCACTTTCTTCTCATTACCCACAAAGCCCCTGAAAGAACAGTGTTCCCCTCTCTAGCTGCTAGAATCATCTTCTGAGAAAGCAAGCTTGAGTGTATTTATTTATTTATATTTATAAAAAGGAAACATTGACAAAACCATAAAATAAGAGGGGTACAACTCCACACAATTCCCACCACCAGATATCCATATCCCATCCCCTGCCCTGATAGCTTTCCCATTCTTTAACCCTCTGGGAGTATGGACCCAAGGTCATTGTGGGATGCAGAAGGTGGAAGGTCTGGCTTCTGTAATTACTTCCCCGCTGAACATGGGCGTTGACTGGTCGATCCATACTCCCAGACTGCCTCTCTCTTTCCCTAGAAGGGTGGGACTCTGGGGAAGTGGACCTCCAGGACACATTGGTGGGGTCATCTGTCCACAGTATTTGGAACCTGCTAGTATTTGGAACCTGGTGGCTGAAAAGAGAGTTAACGTACAAAGCCAAATAAATTGTTGAACAATCATGGACCTAAAGGCTGGAATAGTGCAGATGAAGAGTTGGGGGGAGGGTTCTCCATTTTGTAGATAGCTAGTAGGCATATTTTAGTTATATTCCAAAGGGCCTGTGGCTATACTAGTGCTTTTTTTTTTTTTTTCCCCTGAGCCTGGAATCTGATATGCAGTTGGATCCTAATTATTGTCTGGGGAGATGATGTCATGGTGGGAAAAGGGACAGAAAACTGGATCAGGGAAGAAAGTAGCTCCCTAATATGGGAAAGGTGTATAAATATTATTGACTGTAAACCCCATTGATTTGATTTGATCTGACCTGGGGCCCATATTCAGCTTAGGAGCCTATGTGACCTCTGCATCCCTCTAGATCTGAGCTCACATTCTGTGGTTATGAGTAGGAACATTCCAAGCTACCCCAATCTCAGGACCATCTTCCTCAGGTGTAGCATAGCATATATTGTCCATCTTCCCTTTGGAGGATGGAACATTCTTTACCATTGTTGATCCAAGTTGAAAGCTTGAGTGTTTTATCAAGTTCCTAAGCAAAACCATCACCAGCTTCCAACCATCTCTGTGATAAAAAATTGATTCCAGGGCCAGTGAGATATCTCACTAGGAAGAGTGCCTGCTTTGCCATATGGGTGACCCAGGTCCATATGGTAGTCGGGGAAGGAAGCTTCAGTGCTGTGGTGCCTTCTCCTTCTCTTTACTTGAAAAAGTTGACAGGTAGTAGTGAAGTTCTAGTGCTGACATAAATAAAATAAAATAAAATAAAATAAAATAAAATAAAATAAAACTGATTCCAAAATATCATGTGGAAACCCTGTATAATTTGATATGGGGCCCTAGTGCCTTATCTTAGGTTTCTAACCTAGAAAAAAGAAAAAACAAAAAAGAATTTTGCTCACAATTCACTTGGAAATTTACTTAAGCTGTTTTTTTTTTTTTGGGGGGGGATATCTAGTGAAAAAATGTACTGCTTTCTTACCTTCATTTATTCTTTTTTAGGCATACAAAAAGAGGAAGAGGAGCTCCAGTGGTGCAATCGGTTAGCACACGGTACTTATACAAAAAGAGGAAGGTACTTTGAGTTCTTAATTCAGTGACTAAATAGCATTTATACCTGGAAAAGGACACATAAGAAAATTCATTCTCAGGAGTCAGGTGGTAGCGCAGCGGGTTAAGCGCACTTAGCACAAAGTGCGAGGACTGCACAAGGATCTCCGTTGGAGCCCCCCGCTCCCCACCTGCAGGGGGGTCGCTTCACAGGCGGTGAAGCAGGTCTGCAGGTGTCTGTTTTTCTCTCCCCCTCTCTGTCTTCCCCTCCTCTCTCCATTTCTCTTTGTCCTATCCAACAACACTGACATCAATAACAACAACAATAATAACTACAACAATTAAAAAACAACAACAAGGGCAACAAAAGGGAATAAATAAATAAAATAAAGAATTAAAAAAATTATTAAAAAAAAAAGAAAATTCATTCTCAAAGAGGTCTACTTTATCCCTTCCTAGCTAGAGATATCTGGAAAAGACCAATAGATATTTAACTTACACAAGTTTGAAAATAATAAATACACCTGGAGAAAAGAAAGCCCTTAGTGTTTTGACATGACCACTGATGCTATCAAATCCATGACCACATGGAGGAAAATTTCAGTAACTGCTTCTCTCAGCAGAAGGAAATTCCCTGTTGATGAAGCATCTGAAAGTCTTCTCTGACCATCTTTCTTGACTAGATGAGGTCTGTGGTAACATTTTGTTGAAATAACGAGAAAACTTGTTTCTTTTACAGGAATTTCCTGTAAAAATATTAGCAACCAACTCAATATTGCAGCAGTGTTTTTCTTTCTTTTTTTTTTTTTTTGTCTAGTAATGCTAACCCACAAAACTATAACCTTTAAAATATAAACTTTCTTCTGACTTAGTTTTTTTTTTTGTTTTCATTTTTATTAACACCATTCCCACCATCAAACTGTGTATCTTTCCCCCCCTCCCCACCCCCTACGAAGCTGAACATCTACCCTCACCCTTTGGTGTACTTTGGTGTCACACTCCAAACTCAGTCAGGTTTTGCTTTGAGTTAGTTTTTTAATTCTGAAAAAGAAAAATGTCTATCCAACAACACTTGAATGAAACATGAATTTATTGATACACAGAGGAAAACAAACGTGAAGTCTTAACAACATCAATTTTTTTCTACTTATTTATTATGATAAAAACCTCAGATTATGATGTAGAATTAAGAACACTCCCTCCTGTCCTCCCCCCTTACTTTGCTAGAACAACTAAACTCAGTTACTGAGGTCTTTAGAAGAGTCTGAGACCACACGGGTGAGAAAATGCTTTGTTTTGAAAGTGTCTTGGTTAAACCTGGACATCCTCCTCCCCATGAAAAGTTTCTTACAGTTGATTTGTCTGAGCACCAAAGCTCTAGGGCTAGTTCTGTCCATAAACAGAGGATTAAAAAAAAATACAGTTCACTTTGTGATGAAAGTTCCCTATCTTGAGGGTGGGAGGTGAAAATAGGGAATTAATTAGAAATTTCTAGCTAGGAATGAGACTCACTGGTCATGGATCTGCCTAGAATTCCAAGAGGATGGGATATATATATATATTTCTGTTCAGGTCTATTTCTAGACTTAGGGAGCCAGATGCAAGAATACTCCAGTATGGTTGGTGAGGGGGTGGGGAGAAGAAATAGTGAAAAGAAGAAAGGCAGGGTGGGAGGCAGTGCATAATGCTTATGCAGAAGACATTCATGTCTGAGGCTTTGAAATTCCAGCTTCGATCCCCAGTACCACCATAAGCAAAAGCTGAGCAGTGCTCTGGTTAAGAAAGAAAGAAAGGAAGAAAGGGAGAAAGGGAGAAAGAATAAAGGCAGAGGACCTCTGGCACTGGGGAGAGATATTGGTAGGATGTAAGGAAAAGACCAAGCCTATCATGCCATTTTAATTGTATTCATTAGTTGTTGACTTTCACTGGATCATCATGAATAGATATGTGACAATTTTTCCTTCATATATATATATATATATATATATATAATAAATATATATGTTATTTATAAAATTGAAATATTGACAAGACCATAGGATAAGAGGGGTGTAATTCCACACAATTCTCACCACCAGAGCTCCATATCCAATCCCCTTCCTTGCCAATTTCCCTATTCTTTACCCCTTTGGGAGTATGGACCCAGGGTCATTGTGGAGTGCAGAAGGTGGAAGGTCTGGCTTCTGTAATTGCTTCCCCACTGGACATGGGTGTTGACAGGTCAATTTGCCCTTCTATAGTTGTAGAGATTCTGATGTTGACCTGAAGGTGATTCTAAAGTTACTTAGAAAGGTGTTTCTAAAAGTGAATTTAGTCACTTCCAAAGAACTTAAGTAGAGTTAGGACTGCTGGGCTAACTTTTTTTTTAGCTAGAAAGAGACAAAAGGGGGCCAAGTGGTGGTATACCTGGTTGAGTGCACATGTTACAATGCACAAGGACCAGGGTTCAAGCCCCTGTCCCCACCTGCAAGGGGAAAACTTTATAAGTGGTGAAGCGGGGCTGTAGGTGTCTTTCTATCTCTCCCACTTTACCATCCCCTTCTTCTTGATTTATGGCTATCACTATCCAATAAATAAAGATAATAATAATAATAATAATAATAATAGCAGGGGGTAAGCGCTCATGGCAAGAAGTGATTGGACCCCCGGAAGGAATCTGGTTGGAGACCCCGGCTTTCCACCTGTAGGGAGGTCGCTTCACTAGCAGTAAAGCAGGTCTGCAAGTGTCTATCTCTCTCTATGTGTCTCTGTCCCCTCTCGATTTCTCTCTGTCCTATCCAACAAGAAGAGCATCAATGACAACAACAACAATAATAATGACAACAACTAGGGTAACAACAAGGACAACAAAATGGGAAAAATGGCTTCCAGGAGCAGTGGATTCGTAGTGCAGGCACTGAATCCCAGCAATAACCCTGGAGGCAATAAATAAATAAATAAAAGAAAGAAAGAAAGAAAGAAAGAAAGAGACAGAGGGAGAAAGGGATATATGACATGGCACTGGAAGTTCTCCCAGTGAGGCTATGAAGTGAGGGTAGGGCTTGAACCTGAATCATGTGTAGGACAAAGCAGGCACTCCCCTCCCCAGGTGAGCCATTTGCTGACCCTTCAAACACTATCTTTTATCTGTAAAAGGTGAGGAGACTTATATTTTTATGTATAGTTTGAAAATTGGAGGGTGGGGTCAGGTGATGGTCATCTGCCAGAGCCTGCCTCTTGCCATTTGAGTGACTCAGGTTCCAATCTGGTGCCACATGGAAGAACCATTGCAACCGGGGAAGTTCAGGTATTGTAGTTAGTGTCTTCTTCTTTCTTCTGCTGTTGGTACGCATGAGACCCCTTCTGTTTAATTTGGTTTAAATCCCCCCTGCTTAACACTATTCTATTTACATAACCACTTCATTCTATTTACATAACCGCTGTTAACAAGCACCACCCTCCCTCCAGGGCATTGGTTCAATCCCCACTGTTTCATGATATGTTTTTGCTCCACCCCCTCTCCTTGTCACACCCTGATCCTCTCCTTGTCACACTCTGATTGTCACCAGTCACTTTTGTCTCCACCCTCTCTATGTCACGTCCTGTTTCCACCCTACTTGGCAAGTATATATAATGAAAGCATTGTGAGTTTTACAGTACCTTTAGTTTAGCTTAGCTCGGCTTAAATTGTGCTGCATCCTGCATGAATAAAGAGATACTGCCTACAGCTCAACCATGAGTCCCTGGTCGTCTGTTACCCGCCTGTGAAGCCAGCCCGGCGAAAACAACATAACCCGTTGAAAACAACATTCTGCTTCTTTATTTGAAATAAGAAGATAGAAAAAGTCAACCTTGGGGGTCGGGCAGTAGTGCAGCGTTTTAAGCACACATAGCGTAAAGCGCAAGGATAGGCTTAAGGATCCCGGTTCCAGCTCCCCACTTGCAGGGGAGTCGCTTCACAGGTGGTGAAGCATGTCTGCAGGTGTCTATCTTTCTCTCCTCCTCTCTGTCTTCCCCTTCTCTCTCCATTTCTCTCTGTCCTATCCAACAATGAATGACATCTACAATAACAATAATAACCACAATAAGGCTACAACAACAAGGGCAACAAAAGGAGGAAAAATTGCCTCCAGGAGCAGTGGATTCATGGTGCAGGCACTGAGCCCCAGCAATAACCCTGGAGGCAAAAAAAAAGTCAATCTGGGAGTGGTAAAATCACATATGTACAAGGCCCCTTGGTACCATATATATATGAAGTGTAAGCCAGTATCAATTTTAGAAAGGTTTACTTACAGAGGATGAAATAGGTAAGTGGAGAAGACCAAGAATTGGACTGCTCCTCATAGTCCTTATTTTGAAGATTAGCCCTTAGGAGAATTTTGTATTATTGCATTTTTTTTTTTTTTACCAGAGCACTGCCCATCTATGGCTTTATGGTGGTGTAGGGGATTGAACCTGGGACTTTGGAGTCTCAGGCATGAGAGTCTCTTTGCATAACCATTATGGTATCTATTCCTGCTCATTTATTATTTATTTTTTTTCCTTGTGCGTAGCTACTGACTGACCCCCAATACCACATCTTATTGTCCATTTCTTTTTTTTTAATAATTTATTTCTTTATTGGGGAATTAATGTTTTACATTCAACAGTAAATACAATAGTTTGTACATGCATAACATTCCCCAGTTTCCCATTTAACAATACAACCCCCACTATGTCATTCATCATCTTTCATGGACCTGTATTCTCCCCACCCACCCACCCACCCCAGAGTCTTTTACTTTGGTGTAATACTCCAATTCCATTTCAAGTTCGACTTGTGTTTTCTTTTCTAATCTTGTTTTTTGAGAGTGAGATCATCCCATATTCATCCTTCTGTTTCTGACTTATTTCACTCAACATGATTTTTTTCAAGGTCCATCCAAGATCGGCTAAAAACGGTGAAGTCACCATTTTTTACAGCTGAGTAGTATTCCATTATGTATATAGACCACAACTTGCTCAGCCACTCATCTGTTGTTGGACACCTGGGTTGCTTCCAGGTTTTGGCTATTACAAATTGTGCTGCCAAGAACATATGTGTACACAGATCTTTTTGGATGGATGTGTTGGGTTCCTTAGGATATATCCCCAGGAGGGGAATTGCAGGGTCATAGGGTAGGTCCATTTCTAGCCTTCTGAGAGTTCTCCAGACTGTTCTCCACAGAGGTTGGACCAATTGACATTCCTACCAGCAGTGCAGGAGGGTTCCTTTGACCCCACACCCTCTCCAGCATTTGTTGCTGTTACCTTTTCTGATGTATGACATTCTCACAGGAGTGAAGGGATATCTCATTGTTGTCTTGATTTGCATTTCTCTGACAATCAGAGACTTGGACCATTTTTTCATGTGTTTCTCGGCCTTTTGGATCTCTTCTGTGGTGAATATTCTGCCCAAGTCCTCGCCCCATTTTTGGATGGGGTTATTTGTTGTCTTGTTGAGTCTGGCAAGCTCTTTATATATATTGGTTATTAAACTCTTATCTGATGTATGGCATGTGAAGATCTTCTCCCATTCTGTGAGGGGTCTCTTGGTTTGGGTAGATCTTCTCCCATTCTGTGAGGGTCTCTTGGTTTGGGTAGTGGTTTCTTTTGCTGTGAAGAAGTTTTTTAATTTGATGTAGTCCCATAGGTTTATACTTGCCTTAGTCTTCCTTGTAATTGGATTCGTTTCATTGAAAATGTCTTTAAAATTTATGCGGAAAAGAGTTCTGCCAATATTTTCCTCTAAGTATTTGATAGTTTGTGGTCTAACATCCAAGTCCTTGATCCACTTGGAATTTACTTTTGTATTCGGTGAAATACAGTGATTCAGTTTCATTCTTCTGCATGTTTCAACCCATTGTTTCCAACACCATTTGTTGAAGAGACTCTGCTTTCCCCATGTAATAGTCTGGGCCCCTTTGTCAAAGATTAGATGTCCATAGGTGTGGGGCCTCATTTCTGGGCTCTCAATTCTATTCCACTGGTCAGTGTGTCTGTTCATGTTCCAGTACCAAGCAGTTTTGATGACAATGGGCCTATAATACAGTTTGAGATCTGGGAGTGTGATGCCTCCGGTTCTGTTCTTTTTTCTCAAGATTGTTTTGGCAATTTTAGGTCTTTTCTGGTTCCAGATAAACATTTGTAGCATTTTTTCTATTCTCCTAAAAAATGTGCTTGGGATCTTGATGGGGATAGCATTAAATTTGTAGATGGCTCTGGGTAATATATTCATTTTGATGATGTTAATTCTTCCTACCCATGAACATGGAATATCTTTCCAGTTCTTTGTGTCTTTTTCAATTTCTTTGAGTAGTGACTCATAATTTTCAGTATACAAGTCTTTCACTTCTTTGGTTAGGTTTACTCCTAGATATTTTATTGTTTTTGTTGCTATAGAAAATAGAACTGATTTCTGGATTTCAATTTCTTCTAACTTAGTGTTTGCATAGAGGAATGCCACTGGCTTTTGAATGTTAATTTTGTAGCCTGACACATTACTGTATTGCCTGATGATTTCCAAAAGCTTCTTGCTGGATTCCTTAGGTTTTTCCATGTATACTTTCATGTCATCTGCAAATAAAGAGAGTTTGACTTCTTCTCTTCCAATCTGTATCCCTTGAATTCCTTGCTCCTGCCTGATTGCTATGGCAAGAACTTCCAACACTATGTTGAATAGTGATGGTGATAGTGGGCAGCCCTGTCTAGTACCTGATCTGAGGGGAAATGCTTCCAGTTTTTCACCATTGAGTATGATGTTGGCTGTAGGTTTGCTATATATAGACTCCACTATCTTCAGGAATTTTCCATCTATTCCTATTTTTTGTAGTGTTTTGATCATAAAGGGATGTTGTATTTTGTCAAAGGCTTTCTCTGCATCTATTGATATGACCATGCGGTTTTTGGTCTTGCTTTTGTTGATGTGGTGGATCACATTGATTGATTTACGTATATTAAACCAACCTTGCATGCCTGGGATAAACCCCACTTGGTCATGATGGACAATCTTTTTGATATACTGCTGTATCCGGTTGTCTAGAATTTTGTTCAATATTTTCGCATCTATGTTCATCAGAGATATTGGTCTGTAGTTTTCTTTTTTGGTTGTGTCCCTGTCTGCTTTTGGTATCAGGGTGATGTTGGCTTCATAGAAGCTGGCAGGGAGTATTCCAGTGTCTTCAATCTTCTGGAAGACTTTTACAAGTAGAGGTATTAGTTCTTCTTTGAAAGTTTTGTAGAATTCATTTGTAAAACCATCTGGTCCAGGACTTTTATTTTTGGGAAGATTTTTGATAACTGTTTCAATTTCATTAGCTGTGATGGGCCTGTTCATGTTATCCACTTCCTCTTTACTTAGTTTTGGAAGTTGGTAGGTATCTAGGAAATCATTCATTTCTTCAGGTTCTCTAACTTGGTGGCATATAGTTGTTCATAGAAGCCTCGCATGATATGTTGAATTTCTGCAATGTCTGTTGTGATATCTCCTCTTTCATTTACTATCCGATTTATTTGGGTCTTCTCCCTTTTTTGTTTTGTGAGTCTGGCTAAAGGTTTGTCGATTTTGTTTACTCTTTCAAAGAACCAACATTTACTTTCGTTGATCTTTTGTATGGTTTTCCTATTCTCAATGTTATTGATTTCTGCCCTAACTTTAGTGATTTCTGTCCTTCTCGTTGCTTTAGGGTTCCTTTGTTGTTCTTCTTCTAGGTCTTTAAGATGTGCAATCAGGCTGTTTATTTGTGCTTTTTCTTGTTTCCTAATGTGTGCTTGTATAGCTATGAACTTCCCTCTTAGGACTTCTTTAGCTGTGTCCCAAATATTTTGATAGCTTGTGTCTTCATTTTCATTGAACTCTCGAAACATTTTGATTTCTTCCTTGATTTCCTCTTTGACCCAGAGGTTGTTAAGAAGTGTACTGTTGAGATTCCACATTTTGGGACTGTTACTAATCTTTTGTTGATTGTTAAGTGTTAGTTTAATTCCACTGTGATCTGAGAAGATGCTTGGGATGATTTCAATGCTCTTGAATTGGCTGATGCTGTCTTTGTGGCCTAACATATGGTCTATCCTTGAGAATGATCCATGTGGATTTGATTAAAATGTGTATTCCAGTTTCTTGGGATGAATGATTCTGAAAATGTCCAATAGTTCTAGTTTATCTATCTCCTCATTTAGCTCCCTTATGTGTCTATTGATTTTCTGCCTGGATGATCTGTAAAGTTGAGAGAGTGGGGTGTTGAAGTCCCCTACTATGATTGTGTTACTGTTAATATATTGCTGTAGCTCTTTCAGTAGAAGTTTCATATATTTAGATGGCTTCTCATTGGGTGCATAGATGTTAAAAATAGTTAAGTCCTCTTGATTGACTGATCCTCTGAGCATTAAGTAGTGTCCATTCCTATCTTTTTAAATCTTATCTATTTTAAAGTATATCATGTTAGATATGACAATAGCTGCTCCTGCTCTTTTTTGTGGGCCATTGGCTTATATGATAGTTTTCTATCCTTTCACTTTAAGTCTGTGTTTGTCTTGTTGAGTCAGGTGGGTTTCCTGTAGACAGCATATTGTTGGGTTGTGCTTTCTGATCCATCTTCCTACTCCGTGTCTTTTTTAAAAAAAAATTAAAAAAAAATTTTTTTTACATTTATTTATTTTATTTTTCCCTTTTGTTGCCCTTGTTGTTTATCATTGTTGTTGTTATTGCTGTCATTGTTGTTGGATAGGACAGAGAGAAATGGAGAGAGGAGGGGAAGACAGAGAGGGGGGAGAGAAAGATAGACACCTGCAGACCTGCTTCACCACCTGTGAAGCAACTCCCCTGCTGGTGGGGAGCCAGGGGCTCCAACCGGGATCCTTATGCCGATCTTTGTGCTTTGTGCCACCTGCGCTTAATCCTACTCTGTGTCTTTTAATAGGTGAATTCAGGCCATTGACATTTATTGATATCAAAGATTGAAGATATTTTAACGCCATTCCTGTAGAGTTTTAGAGTGTTTTGATATATGTCCTATTTGTGGTGGTCTGGTTGTTTATAGGAGACCTTTCAGAACTTCTTTCAGGGCAGGCTTGGTGATGGTTGCTTCCTTCAACTGTTGCTTGTCTGAGAAGGTTTTGATGCCTCCATCTAGTCTGAATGACAGTCTAGCAGGATATAGTATTCTTGGCTGAAAGCCTTTCTCATTGAGCACTTGATAGATATCTTGCCATTCTCTTCTGGCCTGTAGTGTTTGTATGGAGAAGTCTGCTGCTAATCTTATGGGTTTTCCTTTGTAGGTGACTCTTTGTTTTTCTCTTGCAGCCTTGAGGATCCTTTCTTTATCCTTATTTCTTTCCATTCTAAGTATGATATGGCTTGGTGTCTTTAGGTCTGGGTTAATTCTGTTTGGGACCCTCTGGGCTTCTTGAATTTTTATGTCTTTGATGTTGTCTAGACTAGAGAAGTTTTCAGCTACTATGGCCTGGAAAATGCTTTCTTCCTCTCCTTCTCTTTCTTCCTCTGGTATGCCAATAATGCGCATATTGCTTCTTTTGAAGTCATCCCATAGGACTCTGTTGTTGTTTTCAGCATCTCTTAATCTCTTTTTGAGATCTCTTACTTCTTTTTTAGTTGTCTCTAATTCATCCTCAATCTTGCTAATTCTGTCTTCAGCCTCATAGATTCTATTATCTCTGCCCTCTACTGTTTTCTGGAGTTCATCTATTTTGTTGCCCTGCTCTGATACTGTTTTAGCTTGTTCAGCTAGTTGCATTCTTAGCTCAGTGATTTCAGCTTTCAGCTCTCTAATAACCATGAGATAATTAATATTTTCTTCCATATTCTCGTTTGTTGTTCCTGCATTTCTGATTACAATTTTTTCAAATTCTTTACTCACTCCTGTTATTATTTCCTTAGCTAATGTTTGGATGTTGAACTCGTTATTTTGTGCTTCACTCTCTGGAGGACTTTTAGTTGGACTCTTGTCCTGGTTCGATTCTACAATATATTTTTTTGTTGTTTTAACCATTTTATATATTATGTTATGAGTTCCCTTTATCAGTACTTTTCAAATTGATCACTATTGCCTGGATTGACTTGTGTCAAAGTAAGTTAATTAAAGGGTTCACAGTGGTGGAAGTTAACAGATATTTCAATCCCTGAGTTGGAGCTCAGTGGTTTAAAAGCCCCTTTCTTTTTTTTTTTTTTTTTCCTTCCCTGTAGGTTATGGGATCCTGAGGGCTTTTAAACTATCAATAGGCTTCTTAGCTTAATCACTGACTCCTGACCAAGAGATTAAGCAGGGTGTGGCAGAGATAATCCAGTGACTATGCAAAGAGACTTTCACAGCCCCTCAGCTATGCCACTGAGGTATAGGTCTTCTGAGTTTCCTGGTTAGATCTCTGTCCCCTGATGTCCCTTCCTGTTGCTGCTCCAGATTCTGAGGGTAGTAGCAATGGAGACTCAGAGTTGCACTTGGTGAGTCTCTGGGGAGTCGTCTCCTCCCTTAAGCTGTCCCCTTGTTGGTGGAGCAGACTGGAGGTGGTGTCTCAACTCATAAACTGCTGAACTGTTAGCAGTCACTTAATCTCTCCTTAGGCCCCTCTCTCCTCTCTGTCACCAGCCACATGTGTTTGTATTCACCGGTGATTTACTGGGTTCTTGTAGTCATTCTAGTCCTGTCTTGTTTCGGTCCTGGGTGGTCTCCTTTGGTATTCCTAGTTGATCCGGGAGAGAAGAGGTGAGGAGAGAAAGCGATCTGCTGCTCGTAGCTCCACCTCTGGAAGTTGAATCAGGCTCTTTGTTTTTGCATGTGGCTCTAGCCTCCTCTCTGCGGGAATTGGGATAAAATATCTGGGCATAACTTTTGCCTACATGAACATTTACTAATTTCTACCCATTAACCCTTACATTAGCTATTTAACTAAACAACTTCTTTTTTAAAATTATTATTATTATTTTTTTAACCAGAGCACTGCTCAGCTCTGGCTTATGGTGGTATAGGGGATTGAACCTGGGACTTTGGAGCCTCAGGCATGAGAGTCTGTTTGCATAACGATTATGCTGTCTACCCCTGCCCTAACTAAACAACCTTTATATTCAACATAGATGCCTGTAACTGAAGCAGGGGGTTTGTGGAGGGTAAGCAATAAGGCCTCTTTATAATTAGGTGAAGTCCACAGTCTGTCATACTATATGCCCCCTTCAATTCTGGCTTTCGGTCTGAGTCCAGTCAACTGAGAAGCTGTAGTGGTGACAAATAGCTCTTTTTCTGAAAGCTTTTCAGTGGGTACAGCAGAGTCTGCTCCTAGGCCATTTTTAGTCTTGTCACACTCACTGCCATAATTGTTGTCACTATGTACTTCCCCTGGAGATCTTTTTCTATTGTCCCCAGGTAATATTTGTGTATTTGCAATATAGCCAATAAGTCCTCAAATTATCAATGTAATTAAAAACAAATAGCTTCAGTTTAGTCTTGAACTTTCTGCTATTCAGTAGGTTCCAGTCTGTTCGGATTTTGTCTGGCAATAGACATGCCATCACCTCCACCATAATACAAAAAGGATGGATAGTTTCAGTTCAGTCCTGGTTTGCTTGGACTTTGTCTGACAGCATCTGTGATGTCGCCTCTCCCACGGCAAGAGTGTCTTTTTACCTAATTGTTGGAGGGCAGTTTAGGCAAAGCAGAACCTCTTCCCCTACACCCCACAAGAAGCCTGGAGAAGGGAACAGAGGCGGGGCCAGAAGCACCAGTGTGTCTGTAGCACTTCCTCCATACCTGGCTGCAAATACCATAAAATGTGGATGGATGCAGATGTATCTGAAGACAAAGGCTGAAGCACATCCCCTGAGGGCCCTGCCCTTCCTGTGAAGGGACTATAAAGCTGGGAAGACTGGGAACCCCAGGTCCTTCAAGTCTCTATTTCTTAGGGGTGTGGGGAGTGAGGCCAGGTCCGGGTGGTGTCTATATGCCTACATGGCTTGTACTTTGTTCTCCTGTTCTGTCCTTACTTTTCTCCCAATAAATGTTCATCTCCCTGAAACATGACTGGTTCTTGAATGATTCTGCCATGTAGCAGTCAGTCAAGAACCCCGGGAATGGCTCCAATTTGCTGCTCTTTCTCTCTCTCTCTCTCTTTATTTTGGGTTAGAGATGGAGAGAAGGGTAGGAGAAACATCACAACACTGGAACACTGCCTATGGGCTTCCCTGGTGCCATCCATGGTGCTCCCATGCAGTAGGCCCAGTGATAGACCATTGTACTTGGTAAAACTTACACTCTACTGTGTGAACCCATGTTAGTTGCTTGAATAATGAATTATGTATGACCAATTGCATATTTCTTTTTTAATTTACCATTCTTCTTCTACTATTTCTTCTTTTCTTCTCCTCCTCCTCTTCCTCCTTTTTTTTTTTTAAGGGAGAGAGAGGGAGAGAAACACAGCACCAAAACATACTTCAATGCAGCAGAAGCTAGGCTTGAACCTGTGTCTCTTACATGGTGAAACTATCTAAATCAGCTATTCTGCTGGTCCATAGACATTTTCTTCTCCCTTTCTCTTTCTTTCTTCCTTTCTACTTGCCTACCTCCCTTTCTTTCTCTCTCTCTCTCATAAGGGTTATCACTGGGGCTTGGTGCCAACACTGCAAATACACCACTCTTGGCAGTCATTTTTTCTTCTCCTTCCTTCCTTCCTTCCTTCCCTCCTACCTTCCTTACTTCCTTTCTTTTTATTATATTTGATAGGATAGGGAGAAAATGTAGGACAAGTGGCAGGATAGAGGAAGAGTGAGAAAGAGAGGCACCTGAAGACCTACTTCACCACTGCTTTCCCCTGCAGTAGGGAGCAGGGCTTAAACTCGAGTTCTCGTGCATGGTAATATGTGCACTTAAGCTGGTGCACCACTGCCCATGTATTTCTTATAAATCACAATATCTCAGCATCTAACAAGAAATTCCAAGGAGATCAAATTCTACACTTCTTTGTCCCAGCCTTGGCACATGCTAGTTGTGACCTGGGTTAGTCCCTGTACTTTAGTGACATATGTTCAGTATGCTTTTTTTTTCCCCCTCCAGGGTTACCTCTGGGGCTCTGTGCCTGCACTACAAATCCACTGCTCCTGGTGGATATATATATATATATATATATATATATATATATATATATATATATATATAATATTTGATAGGCTAGAGAGAGAGAAAATGTAGGGCAGGTGGCAGGATGGGGAAGAATGAGAAAGAGAGTCACACTATATATCTGTGTGTGTGTGTTTCTCATTGTATAGAGTATACAGAAATTAAGAGAGGAGGGAAAGATAGAGGGGGGAGAGAAAGATAGACACCTGTCAGGGTGCATCACGGGAGAGAGAAGAGACCAGGAACTTGTGGTGGCCTGGTAATACAATTCTTTATTGATGCGGGAGCCCCAGAGTTGGGTGTGAGCACAGTGGGTTTAGGCCACGTGGAGCTGGCAAAATGGCCGCCTCTTGCTTATGCACACCAGCCTTTCTCCAGGCCTTGTCCAGGTAAGAACATGGAAAAGAAAGAGAGAGAAGAGAGAGAGAGAGAGAGAGGAAGAGAGCAAAAGCGGAAACAGGAGTGACTTTTATAGGAGAATTCTGGAAGTAGCAAGTCGGGATGGGATTGACTAGGAAAGGGAGTGGAGAGAGGCAAAAGGCATGCTGGGAAGGTGGAAACATCCTTAGCAACTGTTGCAATGGTTTTAACTGAATTAGCAATACCCTGAGGGGATAACATGGTGGGGATCTGTAAATAATACTTGCATGGAAATACAGTGGTTTGTGGGCCCTGCCAATGTTCAACCACATCTGCCCAATATCCCAGCAGACACCTGCAGACCTGTTTCACCACTCATGAAGTGACCTCCCTGCAGGTGGGGAGCCAGGGGCTCAATCTAGTATCCTTGCACTTCATTCTATGTATGCTTAATCCATTTGCCACCACCTGGTCCCCCAGTATGTTGGTTTTATGCAGGGAGTCAATTTTTTTTTTGTTTAATAATTGTCACCAGGGTTATCACTGTGACTTCGTGCCTGTGCAATGAACCTACTCACGGTTGCAAGCTCCTAGCAGTCATTATTATTTTTTACTTTTTAAAGTTTTGATAGAGACAAACAGAAATTGAGAGAGAAGAGGGATATAGGGAGAGAGAAAGACAGATACCTGTGACATTGTTCTTCTGCTTGTGAAACTTCTCCTATTGGTGGGAACTTGAGGCTTGAACCTGGGTCTTTGAACCTGTTAATGTACACACACTGCATGCCTCCCCCCCAACATTGAGTGGTCTTTTATAAATCAATCAATCAATTAATTAATTAATTCCTCTTTGTTGCCCTTGTTGTTTTTTTATTGTTGTTGTAGTTATTATTGTTGTTGTTGATGTCATCATTGTTGTTGGATAGGACAGAGAGAAAGAGAGGAGGGGAAGACAGAGGGGGAGAGAAAGATAGACACCTGCAGACCTGCTTCACCGCCTGTGAAGTGACTCCCCTACAAGTGGGGAGCCAGGGGCTCAAACTGGGATCCTTATGCTGGTCCTTAACCTGTGCTTAATCTGCTGCGCTACCGCCCAACTCCCCATTGAGTGGTCTTATGAGAAAAAGAAGTTGTTTGCTTTTATTAAAATTTTATTTATTTATTTATTATTTATTTACTAGAGCACTGCTCTGCTCAGGTTTATGGTGGTGTGGAGGATTAAATCTAGGACTTTGGAGCCTCAGGCATGAGGGTCTCTTTGCAATAACCGTTATGTTATCTACCTCTACCCTGCTTGCTTTTGGTAAAATGAAGAAGGTAGCTGCAAAGTAACTTTACACAAAAAATATACATACACACAAAGGAGGTGTTGAAGAAGTGTTCTGATCCCAGACTTCCTGATACTTGATATTAAACATCCTTCTGATTTTCACCTTTGCCTCTATGCTTGCTAGTATATATTTGTCTGTCAGATACATTCCTTTTGACTAAAAATACTGGTAGGCCTGTTTTTCAGGCTATCTCCCTCATTACATAACCTTGCAATGAATAACATCATTGCAAGACTGGCCAGCTCCTCATGGGGCGTGAGCGCTTCCACACTACGATCATCATCTCTGGCATTATGCTATTCCACTGCAGAATACTGTGCCCCAGTATGGTTCCGTAGCCCCCATGTCCACTTGGTCGATTCCAAGTTATATTCCTCCATGAGGATAATTTCTGGAGCCATCCGTTCCACCCCGGTTCCATGGCTGCCAGTTCTTAGCAACATCGCCCCACCAGATATTCGTCGGGATGTGGCATCATCTAAGTTCATTTCCCACGTCTATGCTCGACCGGACCTGCCAATATACTCGGATATCTTCGCCCACCCTGTCCAACGCTTGACGTCTCGTCATCCAATCTGGTCCCCTACGCCTACACCGAACTTCTCTGTTGCAGACTCTTGGAAACAGAGTTGGCAGTCAGCTGAGGTAAAGAACAAACACCTCACCACAGACCCCTGTAAGCGTCAACCCGGCTTTGACCTAGAACGTTATGATTGGGTCCTCCTCAATCGCTATCGAACAGGCCATGGCCTGTGCGCCGCTATGTTCCATCGCTGGGGAGCCAGAGACGACCCGAACTGCCCCTGCGGCTACAGACAGACTATGACCCACATAGTCAACGACTGCCACCTCTCCAGATTCAAAGGAGGTCTTGAAACTTTACATCAGGCTCAACCTGACGCTGTTGACTGGCTACGGAAGAAGGGCAAACGCTAGAAGAAATTACATAACCTTACTCTAGGGCATCTACTCTGGGTATGTCAGAGACTTGACTAACCCACAGACAGTATAGCAGTAATGCATGCATTGCAGTTACCCATAGCTCTCTGATGTCTGGCTTCTGCCCTAAGAGTTTGGGCATTATGTGCAGGATAACTGGAATATAATTACTATATTATGGTATCAGAGGAATGTGCTTGATGTAATGACATTCAGACAATGGTGGTTTATAAACACCTAACCTACATTTCTGATGTTTCTACCACCATGGAAATATGTTCTGATTTTTTGATACTGATATTTAACATCCTATTATTTGTGCCTTGCAATTTACTCCTGATGTATGTTCTACTTAAAATCATCTTTGGGGACCAGGTGGTGGAGCACCTGATTAAGTGCATATATTACAGTGTGCAAGGACCTGGATTCAAGCCCCTACTTCCCACCTGCAAGAGGAAAGCTTCACAATTGGTGAAGCAGGTCTGCAGGTGTCTCTGCTCCTTTCCCCTCTCTATTTCCCCCTTCCTTCTCAATTTCTCTCTGTGTCAAATAATAAATAAAGATGAAAAAATCTTTGATCTTTCTTGTTCTTTTGTGTTGTAATGCATAAATTTATCAATAAATATTCTGGGAGAAGCTGGGGACAGTGGCTCACACTGGTCACTGCCCCAGCTTGGGGCACCTTGTGTGTGTCCCTCCAGATCTCTTCAGATCATGGGTGCATAACTGAAGCGAATTTCTCTGAACCCTGATTCTCAGGGTCCTGGCAACTGACAAAGGTTCTCCCCCTGCACATTGCAATCATTGGAGTTTGTTTTGAACGACCTTTGTCTTATAAAATAGGTGGGAGTCTGTTGCAAAGATGGATTAAAGCATTAAAGTGAAAAAAAGTCAAAAGATACTTCAAAAGCAGACTCTAGGACAATGGTTTATTTATGCATTTTGATACACGTAAATTTCTAAACCACACAGCCAACATATGCTTCTAACATATTTAAGACAAAGTATTTCATGTTTATTAGGGTAAACATAATAAAATAAAAGATAAAATCACTCTACTTACTAGAGATGAAGATTATAACCATAAAATTGCCTTGATCAAATAGCTTCACAAATGCATTTTCACATAAAACAAATTGAAATGAAAGTCTTCCACTTTGTTCAGTCATCCAACTAACACGCAAAGTTGTAAACTTTATAAAAATCCAAAGAGAAACTCAGACCACTTTTATCTTTTAGCAATAGTTACAGCTCTTTTAATTTCTGTCTGCTTTAAATTTTTGGAGCAACATTCACACTGTACTTATATCCTCTAAATAGCCTTCAGGCTTGATTAACTCTTTTCTTTCTCTTATTTCCTAATGTGTGCTGGTATGGCAATGAATTACCTTTTTAGTACTGCTTTAGCTGTGTCCCAAATATTTTGATAGTTCACGTCTTTGTTTTTATTGGGTTCTAGAACATTTTAAATTCTTCTTTGACTTCCTTTTTGACCTAGTAGTTGTTAAGTATCATACCGTTGAGTTTCCATACTTTGGGACTTTTACTAATTTTTGTTTGTTGTTAAGTGTTAGCTTAATTCGACTGTGTTCTGAGAAGATGTCTGGGATGATTTCAATGCTCCTGAATTTGTTGATGCTGAAGTCTTTTCTTTTTAAGGTTGATATCTGTCACTCACTTGGTAATTTTTGTGTCTAGCCATTGCTACTAATGCCATCACGAAGGCACACAATGCGGTACTCATTTTGGGAGACAGATGTATGCTTTCCAAGGGAAAAAAAATAGCACATGTCTAATGAAGAACTACCCCTTGTTCTACAGCTACCATTTTCCTCTACAGATATTTATTTTCAAGTCCAGACTGCCTTGCTCTTCAGGTCTCCTTCCCTCTCTTGCTCTTTGGCTTCCTTTTAAGTCCACTGCTAAGTAGTAATAACAGTAATAGCAATAACCATAGTAATAACAAAACAGACCATTAAGTCTATGTCAAACATTGCTCAAAGTAAATTACTTTTATTTTTTCACCCTTCCCGGCACTCCCCCCTCCACATATGAAGAAGGTATACATTTCATAAATTCTAATTTTACTGAGGCTCAAAGAGGTTCAGAAGTTTACAGAGGTCATGGGAGTGGCAAACCAGTGGGGAGTTCGAAGACCTTATCTTCACAGCACATACCCTGAACCTCTTTGGCACATTATGTCCACCCTAAGGGCATTTCTCACAGTTAATTGTTTAGAGGAAGTAATCGCTATCATTATTTTTGCTATTTAATAGCTAATGGTTGAATACTTTGGGATGCATTGGATCGACCTTCTCATGGTGCATCCCGTGAGTACCCATTCATTGGGGAAACTGACGATCCTTCCTAGCCAACTGAATCCACATGGATCCCAGTCACTTTCAAAGCCAGCAACAAGCAGCTCCTGACAGCTTTCAACCTGACGCTGTTGACTGGATATGGAAGAAGGGCAAACGCTAGAAGAAGAAAGGTTGAGTACTGATCCTGCATATAAACATCTATGTAATCAGTACAAATTTTAGATCATTATTAAAAGACCCAAAGAATTATTTGAATTAAAATTTGTGTCTCTCATGAAAGTTAAGAAAAAAAAGTTTTGAGGGTTTCCTTTAAGAAGTTTCTATAGGGCTATCATGTTTCTGTAAAAAGACTTTCATGCCTGAGGCTTCAAGGCCCCATGTTCAATACTTTGTACCACTATAAGCCAGAGTTGAGCAGTGTTCTGGTCTCTTTCTGTCTGTATCTCTCTCGTAACTAAACTTAATTAATTAATTAATTAAAAAAAGAAGTTTCCATAACTAGATCAAATGAACCAAACTGTATGGCGGAGGTTCCAAGGGCCAGGGACCTGCAGTTGTACATTAGACTCATGTTGAGGCTGAAGCCCTGCTACAGATGTGACTTAGAAAGAAAGAGTAGGCAGGATCAGGAAAAAAAAAATGGGCAAAAATATAGATAGGTAGGTAGGTAGACAGACAATTGTACAAATAATTATACAAATATACAGATCATAGTTAATACCCATATCTGTGATCTTGGGAGAATTAGTGCAATTTCTAATACAAGTTCTTTTTGGTTTCCAACTTCTGTCTATGAGTGAGATCATCCCATATTCTTCCTTCTCTTTCTGGCTGACCTCACTTAACATGCAGTGAGTTTCCAATGGAGGGAATGGGGACACAGAACTCTGGTGGTTAAGAATGGTGTGGAATTGTACTCCTGTTATCTTGTAATTTTGTAAACTAGTGAAAAAAAAAGTTTAGATACAAAAGCAAAGAAAAACAAAACAAAACAAAAAAAATTATAGAACAATGCTCAACTCTGGCTTATGGTGGTTCTGGGAATTGAACCTAGAACCTCTGGTGTCTCAAGCATGAGAAGCCTTTTGGCTTTCTCCCCACTGACACTTTTTTGAAGATCTGTCAATGAACGGGCAAGATTCTATTTCACCTTTATATGGCTTGACTACTTTTGCAGGCATCAGATAGAGAAGATTTTTCCAGAACCGTGAGTTATAAGACAGAGATTTGTCAGCCTTCCACTTCAGAACTCTGTGAGATTTCAAAAGCTCCAGTGATTGGGGCAAGAATGTGAAGTCACTAACAGATGTAAATTTAATTAAGATTACTTTGATTTTTCTTTCCACCAATGCTTCATGGAGTCCACTTTCAAGTTCATACCTGACTTCACTAGACATATAATTTTTACTTAGAAGAATGATTAGTCTTCGGCTTTTCTCTATCAGTGAATGGATTTCATCAACAACAGCTGAAAATGCAAGATGTGGGACAATAATTAAAGGGAACTGAAAGGGCGCTCACAAGATTAAAATGTTTCATGTAGGGGAAGAGCAAATATGGTATGATCTCACTTATAGGTGGGGACTAAGAAATAAAAGAAAAGAAGAACACAAGGTGAAACCTGGACTGACTGGTGTCATGCAACAAAGTAAAGGACTCGAAGGGTGGTGGGGAGGTTGGGGAGGGGAAGTATGGCCAGTATTCAATGAATGATGGTGGATAAAGACTTGGGTGGGTGGTGTACAGACACCTATCACAAGGGAGATGTAAGATTGCACCCATGTGCCGACAAATGTCCTGTAAACAATTATTTCTTCAATAAAATGAAGAAGGTATTGCTATCACCCTCTCCCCCCCCTTTTTTTTTTTGGCTTCCAGGACTATCTCTGGGGCTTGGTGCCTACACTATGAATTTGTTGCTCCTGGTGGCCACTTTTCCATTTTGTTGTTGTTATTGTTGTATAGGACAGAGAGAAATTGAAAGAGGAGGGGAAGATAGAGGGGGGAGAGAAAGATAGACATCTGCAGACCTGTTCCACCACTTGTGAGGCTAGCACCTTGCAGGTGTAGAGCCAGGGGCTCAAACTGGGACCCTTGTGCTGGTCCCTGGGCTTCAAACTATGTGCGCTTAAGCTGGAGCACCACTGCCCGGTCCTCCATCACTCCCATTTTTGTAGATTAAGTGTGGTTAATAATTTCAACAGAGAAGCAGAATGTATGTTTTCTATTTTTTCTCCTCCCCCCCTTATTTGATAGGACAGAGAGAAATTGAGAGGGGAGTGGAAACTAAGAAGGAGAGAGACAGAAAGACACCTCCAGTACTTTTTGCATGACTCCTGCAACATTCCCCCTGAAGGTGAGGAGCCGAGGATCAAACCTGAGTCCTTGCTCATGAAAATGTGTGTGCTCAGGTAGGTACGGCACTGCTTAGTTGCTCATGTTTTCTATTTTTAACTTGTAATGTTGTCCCTTTAGAGTTTCCCCCTTTTTAATAATACTTATTTTCTGCTGTATCTTCAATACCAGCTCAGAATTTGACACAGAGATGGCACTCAGCCAATACTGGAGAAATGTACTAATGGTGTGAACAAGGAAAATATTTGTGTTGGATAAGCATCCAGAATTATTGGACAGCAGATTTCAAATGTTTACTCTGGGAAACTTGAAAAACCTTGGAAATATTATTAATTGTTTTTATTGTTTCTAACTATAGTTTTTTTTTTTTTTGCCTCCAGGGTTATTGCTGGGGCTCGGTGCCTGCACCACGAATCCACTGCACCTGGAGGCCATTTTTTTCTTTTTGTTACCCTGGTTGTTTTTTTTTTCATTTTTGTGGTTATTATTCTAACTATAGTCTTTAATATATGCATTATGACTACTCACATGCTAAAATATTGAATTTTACCACTGAATTCTAACTTAATCACCCATTCCTTTTATTTATCCTTTCTCAACTCTATTTTCTCCTTAGTGTCAATTCAATAAAAAAGCTTACATAGTCCAAAAAGATCACTTACAAATGAGGAACTGGCTTAACAACAAAATACTATCAGAAGAGGCAGATAACTGGAAAGAACGTCTTCATCAATGCCTAATGATGATGTAAGTTCTGCATCTAGTTCTGCAAAGGGAATGCCCACTTCCTTTCCCCAGAGGTGGAACTGAGGAGAGAGAACTGGGAGACAGAATGAAGAGACCTGGATATAAGGAGGATTTTATCAGAAGCAGTGTAACTCACCTTGATTTCTCACAGTGTATTCTAATGTTTGAGCTGTCTATTTTTCATTTAAAGAATTTTGCTCACTTTTTTTTTTAAAGGAAATAAATGAGTTTTTGTTTAGGTAGCTCCACTGATTTTTTTCAAAAAATATTTATTTATTTATTTTTCCGCTTTTGTTGCCCTTGTTGTTTTTCATTGTTGTAGTTATTATTATTGTAGTTATTGATGTCATTGTTGTTAGAGAAGACAGAGAGAAATGGAGTAAAGAGGGAAAGACAGAGAGGGGGAGAGAAAGACAGACACCTGCAGATCTGCCTCACTGCCTGTGAAGCGACTCCTCTGCAGGTGGGGAGCAGAGGGCTTGAACCAGGATCCTAACATCAGTCCTTGAGCTTTGCCCCACCTGCACTTAATCCATTGCGCTATGGCCTGACTTCCTCCCACCCCCCACTTTTTTTTTAAAGGAAATATCTTCACTAGTCTTTTTATCTGGAATTTCCTTTCTTACCTCTTCCAGGCATAACGTCCCTTTCAAATATGCACAACTTGTACCCAAAATGTTTTTCCAAGACCCTGGGCAAGATCTCCACAGCAAAGGTATGCTCTTCTCCATTTTCAGGTCGACATTCTTTTAGGTATGATACAAAAGCATCATACGTTTTTCCATCTAGGAGGTAAGATATTCTTTTAATTAGTGTGTAAATGAAATTTATTTAAGTAGGAATCTGAGCCTCATCAGGACTAAGGGGGATATAGTCACTGAACAAAAAGTTAATTTTAACATCTTCATATTAGCCCAAACTCATCAAACTGTATGTATTAAACATTTACAGTTATTTGTAGTAAAGTTATTAAGGATAATGAAAAAATTTATGATAGGAAAACACTAACAATAAAGCCAGAATATTTAGAATAGCTAATTCCTAAATTTCCTCAGTAGTCTTTGATCCTATGATTATTTTGTGCATTATTCTCATCTCCAATGTCTTAGTCAAAAACAAGAAATAAATTAACTTGTCATTAAAGATAAGCAAAATATAGCACCTCAAATTTCATATGTTAATCAAGTAGCCAATTAACAAATGGACTTTTAAATCAAATACATTAAGACTCTTACTGCCTAACACTGTAGAGGAACAGAGAACCATACCAACTATATATCAGAAAACTCAAATGTTTTAAAGACAAGAGAAAGTCAAAGAGATCAAATACACGTTCACTCCAATATGGGAAAGAAAAATCTCAGTTTAGGCTTCTCTACTTATATCACATAATTTACCACTTACTCCAACAGCTACCCTCAAAACAACTCTATGTAAATAAAATAGAAAGTTGAGCAGTTACACTGGAGAGTGAATAAAAACAATAGAAGAGATGAAGCAATGTGTTATATTTATTTTTTAAATGTTTTATTTACTTATTTATTTTAGTGAAAGAGAAAGTTATGGGGTTGGGGGAGAGACAAGAGCACTACTCAGCTCTGGTTTATGGTGGTGCAGGGGCTTGAACCTGGGACCTCAGAGCTTTGGACAGGAAAGTCTTTAACATAACCATTATGTTATCTCCACAGCTTATATGATAATATGCTATCCTCTCTAAAAAAACATATTATGGAAATAGAAATATATAGATGGAAATAAAAAAACTTCTGACTTATTTAAAGGCTTTTATTGATTGAACACTAGAAAATTTGAATAGCAATATATATTTTGAGTCAATGTTTCAAGCATGAAGATTTCAGTGTTCTTGGGCTAACTTTTTCATTCATTCAGAACACAAAGCAGAGTGAGAGAGCTAGAGAGGAAGAAGCACGACAGCACTAGGCCTTCCCCTGTTGCTGTGCTGCTCCTGCATAGTGCTGAGACTCAAACCTGACTCATGGCACAGCGAGGCACATACCCTACCCAGTGAACTTTCTCATGGCCTTTTAAAGTCCTTTATAAGGAAGTATTTGGATGGTTGATGGACAATTCATAACAAATGTGCTAAATAAATAACAAATAACATTCTGTTCACTGGCTAAGACATTCCTATACATTCTCTCACGCTTTCATCCAATCTGTTTGGGAAGACGGCAGACAAATGCAACAGACTGAAAAAGTTTACATGTAGCACATTAGCAGACAGAAGACAGTGGGACAATGAACAAAACAAACAAAATAAAAAAATACCCCCCCCCCCAGCTAAACAAAATAAGCTGGCTAGTGAATAAGGGGGTGATCTCAGTGGACCTGAGTTCTGAAGTAAGACAATTTGGAGTTGGGTCTTAAATAGCCCAGTTGATACTTGGGACTGGCAGAGAATGGAGAGGAAGTAGTAAGGGAGTCATTTATCCATATCCTGCAGTGACTGGTTGGATTTATGCCTGGGCATGCTATTGTGATTATTAGCTAGATACTACTGGACCCTTTTTAAATATCCAGTAAGACAAAGTCATTTCAGGTCCATATTGTTTGTGATGTCACATCATTTATGCTCAACAGTCTAGCCCAATATCCTCGACAGCTTTCTGGTTCACACCAATCTGGGTGAGTAGTTGGAGTCAGAACATACAGTTGATTTAAAGAAATTGTTTTATAGAATGACATGCACATGAAAGACAGGATATTTTGGTAAAAAATGCAGAATTAACATGATATCATAGGTAGAAAAAGATGACAAAATAGAGTCAGTTCTTAGTCTAGTCAGTGAAGGAATAACTTGGATAATTTTAACAGATACTAATAGATTGCTATGAAATACAGTTACTTACTAGTATGATAAGAGCTAATATAGTCATTTTGTCAGTGATGAAAACAGGTTCCAGGATATAAGAAATATTTTTCTTCTAATCAGAATGTAATAAAATGAGTTTATTCTACAGGCTATAAGACAACTTCTTATACATGAAAAATTATTTTTTAAAAGACTATTATTTATTTATTCCCTTTTGTTGCCCCTGCTGTTTTATTGTTGTAGTTAGTATTGTTGTTGTTGATGTCGTCATTGGTGGATAGGACAGAGAGAAATCAAGAGAGGAGAGGAAGATAGAGAGTGGGAGAGAAAGATAGACACCTGCAGACCTGCTTCACCACCTGTGAAGCGACTCCCCTGCAGGTGGGGAGGGGGGGGGCCTGGAACTGGGATCCTTTCGCTCATCCTTGAGCTTTGTGCCACATGCACTTGACCCACTGTGCTACCTCCCGATTCGCAGGATTCTATTTTTAAATTAGAATTTTTAGGTAGCACATTATTAAAATTACAATTTAGGAAAAATATTTCTACTCTATGTTACAGACAATAGGTTAACTGCCCTAAAATATGTATAACTCCTTGAAACAAACAAAAGGAAGACCACCCAATAAAAACTGGGCAGCAGGATGGGGGAGATAGCATAATGATGATGCAAGTTAGTCTCTTATGCCTGAGGCTCTGCATCCCAGCTTCAATCTCCCACTCCAACATAAGCCAGAGATGAGCAGAGCACTGGTACAAAACAAACACAACAACAACATGCTCCCTAAGAACCACTGGGTCAGAGACTCACTCAAGCAGGAAATTCAAATGTTCCTGGAAACTAATGAAAATGAAGACACAACCTATCAAAATATTTGGGACACAGCTAAAGCAGTGCCGAGAGGGAAACTTATAGCCATACAATCACATATTAAACACCAAGAAGAAGCTCAAATGAACGACCTTATTGCACACCTCAAGGACTTAGAGGAAGAGGAACAAAGGAACTCTAAAGCAACCAGAAGGACAGAAATCACTAAAGTTAGAGCAGAAATAAACAACATCGAAAATAAAAGAACCGTACAAAAGATCAATGAAGCCAAATGTTGGTTCTTTGAAAGATTAAACAAAATTGACTAGCCAGACTCACCAAACAAAAAAGAGAGAAGACTCAAATTAATAGAATTGTAAACGATGCAGGAGATATCACAACTGACACCACAGAAATCCAGAGAATCCTGCGAAACTTCTATAAAGAACTATATGCCACCAAGCTAGAGAATCTGGAAGAAATGGAACAATTCCTAGAAACCTATGCACTTCCAAAACTGAACCAAGAAGAACTACAAAATCTAAATGCACCAATCACAGACAAAGAAATTGAAACCGTTGGGGGTCGGGCAGTGGCGCAGTGGGTTAAGCGCATGTGGCGCAAAGCGCAGGGACCGGTGTAAGGATCCCGGTTCAAGCCCCCGGCTCCCCACCTGCAGGGGAGTCGCTTCACAGGTGGTGAAGCAGGTCTGCAGGTGTCTATCTTTCTCTCCCCTTCTCTGTCTTCCCCTCCTCTCTCCATTTCTCTCTGTCCTATTCAACAACGAATTGTGTCAACAAGGGCAATAATAATAACCACAACGAAGCTACAACAAGGGCAACAAAAGGGGGGAAAATGGCCTCCAGGAGCGGTGGATTCATGGTGCAGGCACCGAGCCCAGCAATAACCCTGGAGGAAGGAAAAAAAAAAAAAGAAATTGAAACCGTTATTAAGAATCTCCCCAACAACAAAAGTCCTGGACCAGATGGCTTCACAAATGAATTCTACAAAACTTTCAGGAAACAGTTAATACCCATACTTCTTAAGCTATTCCATAAGATTGAAGAAACAGGAATACTCCCTTCCACCTTTTATGAAGCCAACATCACTCTGATACCAAAAGCTGATAGGGACAGAACAAAAAAGGAATACTACAGACCAATATCTCTGATGAATATAGATGCCAAAATATTAAACAAGATCTTGGCCAACTGGATACAGCAACACATCAAAAAGATTGTTCATCATGACCAAGTGGGATTCATCCCAGGAATGCAAGGCTGATTCAACATCCGTAAGTGTTGTTAAAATTCAGAGGCTCTAGCCGGCCGGGCTAGCTTCACGGGCGGGTAACAGAGACGACCAGAGACATACGGCTGGGCAGGGAAGCTGTATTTATTTATTCAGGAACAACGATTCATAAACTAAACCAAACTAATCACCAAACAGAACTCTGCTGTCTCTTTGCGGCGGCGCAAGCACTCTCTTTTACTCTGCAACTCTGGAACTCTGAAACCCTCTCTCGGAGTTCCTTGGGGCGGGGCCAAGTGGGCCCGTGAAATTAGCAGGACTGGTCCAATTCTCTTGGTGGGGGAGAACTAGAACAACCCAATGTAAAGCATACAACAATTCCCCCTTTTCTTTTTAACTAAATGACTACAGTATCAAGGGTGTGGGGTGAACAGAAACCTATATCGTACAGGCATTTTTAAAAAAACATGGAGAAACATGCAAGCAAGTAACAAGAACCAGTGTGCTGCCAAAGGAAGGCCTGAGGGGGCCATTTTTGCCTCTGTGGGGAAAACTTTATCATCTTAAAAAAAACGTTTCTTGCCTCTGGGGGGCTACTTGCCTCGACGGGCATTTGCATGGGGGCAGGGAACGGCCTAGAGTCCCAAAGGCAGCTGGCTGCAATTTACTTACTATGAAACAAAACTTGCTATTAGCATATTTCTAATAGCGAAGGAATTTGAGACTTTTACATATCAACAACGTCTTTTTAACCTTTTGTTACACCCATTCAAGATGGAGTCAGGAAAGGAAACCTCAGGCATGAGAATAATTAGCATAGCCATTGTGCGATCTACCATTTCTAATAGAGAAGGTAATGGAGAGTTTTACATATCAACAAGTCTATTTAACCTTTTGTTTAGACCAACTTAGTTAAAATATATTGATTGTTAACCAATTTTTACCTCAGACTTTAAATGTAAGTTAATTTTATCTTTATGAGAATTACGTTGAAAACTTTTTTCATTTAACTTTGTCTAGTAAGAATTTAGCCTTAAAGTTATTGTTTAACAAACTTTAAACATACACATAAACATGGTCATTAATACACAAAGAGAGAAACCTTTGTTACGAAGACATGTCATTTTAAACATGAATTTAGATATGTACTGTCTTAATTTTGGGGAGGAGGTTCACCATCCAGAGGTGGCTTCCCGCGCAGCTTCACTTCTAGGAATTGCAGGTTGAGATCTCTGCACAAATATCTGCGTACTCCAGCTTGTCTGTCTTCAGACTGGACCGGCGGCTGGAGATCTCGTGTGCCCAGTTTCGGCAGGGAGCCTGGGGGTCCGGGAGGTCCGGGATCATTCCAGAATTCATAGCAAGAGGGCAGGCGGGCCAGCCTTGTAGAAGGCGTGGGCCTAGGTGCCCAAGGGTGGCGGCCATGATAGGCTGTCGCGGCCCTGCCCCATAGCCCTGTCATGTCTGCTGCCCTGCTCGCAGTGGCCGAGCAGCGTGGAGGGATCACACGTCCAGTGCCCTGCGCCACGCAGTGGAGAGCCGGCTCCTGTGGGCTGGCCTGCGTGCTGGCACTGGGCTCCTGCGTGGTGGCATTGGGCTCCAGCGTGTTGTCATTGGGCTCCTGCATGCTGGCATCGGGCTCCTGTGTGGTGGCATTGGGCTCCTGCATGCTGGCATTGGGCTCCTGCGTGTTGGCATCGGGCTCCTGTGTGGTGGCGTCGGGCTCCAGCATGTTGGCATTGGGCTCCTGCGTGCTGGCATCAGGCTCCTGTGTGGTGGCATCGGGCTCCTGTGTGCTGGTGTCGGCCTCCTGCGGGCTGCGGGCGCAGTGCGCGGGGTTGTCTGGGCGCAGCCGGCTGGCTGGCTGTTTAACCAGGTGGAAACAGCAGCTCCGCACCTTGCCTCCCGCCCACTGGCTATTCCCGCTGGCTGTTCTGAGTTTGCCCGAGCGAGTGGAAACCACAGAGTGGTCCAGAGATAAATGTTCCAGAAACAGCAAAACAGTCTCGTGAAGAAAGAGCAGAGGCCTTTGGAGATCTCTTCACAAGCAGAAGAGAAGGCCATAGTGCATAGGTAGCCAAATTGTCTTTACTTATCTGAGAGATGCGCAGGTCAGGTCCACATGGGCGCCATTTGTTGTTAAAATTCGGAGGTTCCAGCTGGGCGGGCTAGCTTCATGGGCGGATAACAGAGACGCAGAGACAACGACTGGGCAGGGAAGCTGTATTTCTTTATTCAGGAACGATTCATAAACTAAACCAAACTAATCACCAAACAGAACTCTGCTGTCTCTTTGCGGCGGCACAAGCACTCTCCCTTACTCTGCCCCTCTGGAACTCTCAAACTCTGAAACCCTCTCTCGGGGTTCCTTGGGGCGGGGCCAAGCGGGCCCACGAAATTAGCAGGACTGATCCAATTCTCTTGGCGGGGGAGAACTAGAACAACCCAATGTAAAGCATACAACACGTAAGTCAATCAATGTCATTCACCACATCAATAAAAGCAAAGCCAAAAACCACATGATTATCTCAATAGATGCAGAGAAAGCCTTTGACAAAATCCAACACCCATTCATGCTCAAAACGCTACAAAAAATGGGAATAGATGGGAAATTCCTCAAGATAGTGGAGTCTATATATAGCAAACCTACAGCCAACATCATACTCAATGGACAGAAGCTGAAAGCATTCCCCCTCAGATCGGGGACTAGACAGGCTGTCCACTGTCACCGTTACTCTTCAACATAGTATTGGAAGTTCTTGCCATAGCAATCAGGCAAGAAAAAGAAATCAAAGGAATACAGATTGGAAGGGAAGAAGTCAAGCTCTCGCTATTTGCAGATGATATGATAGTATACATAGAAAGACTAAAGAATCCAGCAGAAAATTACTGGAAGTTATTAGGCAATATAGCAAGGTATCAGGCTACAAAATCAATGTACAAAAATCAGTGGCATTTCTATATGCAAACACTAAATCTGAAGAAGACATCCAGAAGTCACTCCCATTTACTGTTTCAGCAAAATCAATCAAATACCTAGGAATAAAGTTGACCAAAGAAGTGAAAGACTTGTATGCTGAAAACTATGAGTCGCTACTCAAGGAAATAGAAACTGATACCAAGAAATGGAAAGATATCCCATGCTCATGGATTGGAAGAATAAATATCATCAAAATGAATATTCTCCCCAGAGCCATATACAAATTTAATGCAATACCCATCAAAGTTCCACCAAGCTTCTTTAAGAGAATAGAACAAATACTACAATCATTTATCTGAAACCTGAAAACACCTAGAATTGCCAAAACCATCTTGAGGAAAAGAAACAGAAATGGAGGCATCACACTCCCAGACCTTAAACTATATTATAAAGCCATCATCATCAAAACAGCATGGTACTGGAACAAAAATAGGCACACAGACCAGTGGAACAGAATTGAAAGCCCAGAAGTAAATCACAACACCTATGGGCTTCTAATCTTTGATAAGGGGGCCCAAAGGATTAAATGGAAGAAGGAGGCTCTCTTCAATAAATGGTGCTGGGAAAACTGGGTTGAAACATGCAGAAGAATGAAATTGAACCACTTTATCTCACCAGAAACAAAAATCAACTCCAAATGGATCAAAGACCTAGATGTCAGACCAGAAACAATCAAATACTTAGAGGAAAACATTGGTAAAACAGTTTCCCACCTACACCTCAAGGACATCTTTGATGAATCAAACCCAATTTCAAGGAAGACTAAAGCAGAAACAAACCAATGGGACTACATCAAATTTAAAAGCTTCTGCACATCCAAAGAAACTATCGCACAAACAAACAGAGAGACCCCTCACAGAATGGGAGAAAATCTTCACATGCCAGACATCAGACAAGAAACTAATCACCAAAATATATAAAGAGCTCAGCAAACTTAGCACCAAAAAAGCAAATGACCCCATCCAAAAATGGGCAGAGGATATGAACAAAACATTCACCTCAGAGGAGATCCAAAAGGCTAACAAACATATGAAAAACTGCTCTAGGTCACTGATTGTCAGAGAAATGCAAATTAAGACAACACTAAGATACCACCTCACTCCTGTAAGAATGGCATACATCAAAAAGGACAGCAGCAACAAATGCTGGAGAGGATGTGGGGACAGAGGAACCCTTTTACATTGCTGGTGGGAATGTAAATTGGTCCAGCCTCTGTGGAGAGCAGTCTGGAAAACTCTCAGAAGGCTAGACCTTGACCTTCCATATGATCCAGTAATTCCTCTCCTGTGGTTATACCCCAAGGACTCCATAACATCCAACCAAAAAGAGGTGTGTACTCCTATGTTCACAGCAGCACAATTCATAATAGCTAAAACCTGGAAGTAACCCAGATGCCCCACAACAGATGAGTGGCTGAGAAAGCTGTGGTATATATACACAATGGAATACTATGCAGCTATCAAAAACAATGAACCCACCTTCTCTGACCCATCTTGGACAGAGCTAGAAGGCATTATGTTAAGTGAACTAAGTCAGAAAGATAAAGATGAGTATGGGATGATCCCACTCATCAACAGAAGTTGATTAAAAAGATCTGAAAGGGAAACTAAAAGCAGGACCTGATCAAATTGTAAGTAGGGCACCAAAGTTAAAACCCAGTGGTGAGGGGTAGACATGCATCTTCCTGGGCCAGTGGGGGGTGGGAGTGGGTGGGAGGGATGGGTCACAGTCCTTTGGTGGTGAGAATGGTGTTTATGTACACTCCTAGCAAAATGTAGACATATAAATCAGTACTTAATTAATATGAGAGGGGAAAAATCAATTGTATGTCTCAACGTTTCTCAAAACACAAACTGAATCCTTTTAATATATAGGATGTGTATTTGATATGCGGACTCTCTCAAAAGCCTAGACCAAGTAGATTAGAAACATCCAATAGCACAGCTATATACAAGATACTGGATACTGTACAGCAAACCATAACAAAAGGACTTTTCAAAGTTAACCCAATTAACAAATAATGTGATGATAACATTAACTATCGATTGTCTTTTGGAACCCTAAGACAGCAGGAACCTCACATCTCCACTATAGAGCCCCTACTTCCCCCAGTCCTGGAACCCTTGGATAGGGCCCACTTTCCCGTATGCATCTCCCAATCCAAACCAAATAATATTGCATCCGCCAATCACAACCTAACCAATGCAACGATTGCCACCTCAACATGCTTCACCTCAGACTGTGTCCAGAGACTTCACATGTGGAATGACAACCCTTCAGCTTCATTACTCGGGTGAGACCTTTCCTTTTATAGTTCACTCTAATTTCATCTCAGGTAGTTCACTTTCTAACAAAGTCCCATAACCTAGATATACACCAGTTTCTGTGAGAGAGAGCTTATGTGCACACGTATCCATAAACTACTGCAAAATATATACCTGAAAGCAGTACTACACTGGAGTTTGCAGTGAGTACCTCCCTAACACTTCCTCTCCACTATTCCAAGCTTGGGATCCATGATTGCTCAACAAATTGTTTGGCTTCGTATGTTAACTCTCTTTTCAATCACCAGGTTCCAGATGCCACCAGGATGCTGGCCAGGCTTCCCTGGATTGAAGACCCCACCAATGTGTCCTGGAACTCAGCTTCCCCAGAGACACACCTTACTAGGGAAAGAGAGAGGCAGACTGGGAGTATGGACCGACCAGTCAACGCCCATGTTCAGGGGGGAAGCAATTACAGAAGCCAGACCTTCTACCTTCTGCAACCCTCAACGACCCTGGGTCCATGTTCCCAAAGGGCTAGAGAATGAGAAAGCTATCATGGGAGGGGGTGGGTTATGGGGATTGGGTGGTGGGAATTGTGTGGAGTTGTACCCCTCCTACCTTATGTTTTTGTTCATTAATCCTTTCTTAAATAAAAAAATTAAAAAAATAAAAAACCAAACCAAAACAAAACAAAACCAAACACAACAACAACCCCACAAATACATACTAATAAGAAAAATGAGCAACAGATACTTTGAGAAAGGGTATATAGATGATTCTTTAAAAAAATTTTATTTATTTATTCCCTTTTGTTTCCCTTGTTGTTTTACTGTTGTAGTTATTATTGTTGTTATTTATGTCATTGTTGTTGGATAAGACAGAGAGAAATGGAGAGAGGAGGGGAAGACAGAGAGGGGGAGAGAAAGATAAGACACCTGCAGATCTGCTTCACCGCTGTGAAGCGACTCCCCTGCAGGTGGTGGGGGATATAGATGATTCTTAAACAGCAAAAAGTTGCTGATGTTTTTGCATAGGAAGTGAAATAAAAAAATATGAAGACATACCTTTTTACCAGTCAGATTGGCAGATCATCCAAAAGGTTGGGGCAAGGTTATGGGAAAAAAAGTTACTCCCATTCTTGTACATGGTGAATAGTACAGTAATATGGAAAGCAAATAGGAACTATCTAGCCCAAATCACACTGTATTACTTTTTTAGTTTCATCAGTTCCACTTTAGGGAATTCACTTCCAGTTATATTTTACAGATGAGACAATGACTTAAAAAGCAATTGATAAAGTAATTTCTCTAATAACATAAAGTTATGAACATGACAAATGTTTGCCTGAATGTGACCAAAAATTGTACAACACAATACATGAGAGACTTTATAAATTAATATGTAAAAGACCTAAGGTATAATAATAATAGTGTGCATAATATACTCATTTTTTAAAAACAGGGATGGAAGAAGAGTCTGTATTAATATTCATCTTATGTTCATTTGGATATACCATCTGTGGGGGATAAAAGAAAAAGATTTGGGACAAGGTTCATAGGGAGATTTTCTATTGCCTAATTTCTTAGCCTTGTATTTTTAACTTGTTCATAACTAAGTTCATAATGAAAGCATAAATTAAGACATTCCAGCATTATGTTCTACATAGATAGACACAAACACTAGAGAAAAAGCCAGAGAATTAAGTGAAATAGATTAGGTTGAGTTTTAAATTCAGTAATAGATTTGAACCTTGAGGTTTCTAGACATTATTAAAAATAGGGAAATTTGAGAACTAGTGTCACCAGAACTCTTGCAGGCACATTATACTGCCTCTTTTGCCAGGCTTAAGTAATGATTGCATTACCATTGTCTTTAAATGAATTTATTGATTGTACACACTGTGTAAGTTTCCCAGATGGTGTGTGAACAGCAATATTCAGATAGTCTCTAGGCTCCGTTTAGGAGGATATGCATGCATGCATCAAATATTAGGGAATAATTTTTGGAAGCATATAGCCAGGAGCAAGAAAAGGTGACACAGGCAATATTCATAAAGGATAGTACACACAAAGCAAATTTTTTCCTATGGCAATACTCTTTCACATACTAAGTTACCCATGTAATCAAAATGAAGTAAAGACCCATGTTTCCTTATTGGGTTTCATAATGAAAGCATAAATTAAGAAGTTCCAGCATTATGACAACCGTTACCTGTTAATGTTTCATCTCTTCTCATTAAATACCTATAAAACAGAGCCAAGTCAACTCTATAGATGACGCTCAGAATCACTAGACACACAACTGCCACTGAGATAAAAATCACTGTGATCATTCCTCTAGTGAAGATGTGGCCTGGGATATCATCCATTTCTTTAAGAAAAGAAAAAGAAAAAGAGAATAATTAATCAAATACATTTTACCAGTCCTCCACCATCATGCTGTGATTATAATTTTTTATTTTAATTTTGTAAATTGTCTCTATTTATTGAATAGAAAAAGCCAGAAATTGAAAGGGAAGGGAGAGCTAGAGAGGGAGATAGACAGAGAGACACCTGTAAACCTGCTTCACCACTCGTGAAGCTTCCTCTCCTTGCATGTGGGGAGCAGGGGTTCAAACCTGGGTCTTTGTGCATGATAACCTGTGAGGTTAGCCAGATGTGCCACTGCCAGGCCCTGTGATTGTCAGTTATTACCTTAACACTATTCCACCCAATTCACTCTAGTGAGTTATTCCACATATGTGCCTTTAATCTGGAAGAGTGATCTTTTTTTCCATCTTTAAAATTTTTTAAATATTTTTTTATTTTCCTTTTTGTTGCCCTTACTTTTTATTGTTGTTATAGTTATTATTGTTGTTGTTGGATAGGACAGAGAGAAATGGAGAGAGGAGGGGAAGACAGAGGGGGGAGAGAAAGATAGACACCTGCAGACCTGCTTCACCTCCTGTGGAGCGACTCCCCTGCAGGTGGGGGGAGCCAGTGGCTTGAACCAGGATCCTTAAGCCGGTCCTTGTGCCACATGCGCTTAACCTGCTGCGCTACTGCCCGATTCCCTAAGAGTGATGTTCTTACTCCAATTTTTAAAGAATAAAAATGAGAATAAAGATATTCAGAAATCTGGACTGAAAGAATTTTAATGTTGTCTACCCCTATCCATGGGAATCAGAATGCCAGGATAGTTAAATATTAAAATGAAATGCAGCGAGGCCCAAACACATTTCTTGGCTAACAAGTACAGAATATAAAAGAGATGATAGTCTTGAGAGAGTCAGTGTTAGACTGAGATGGTCTGTGCTTCAATTATTTTACAACCTATGGAAAGTTATTGATAGTCTGACCCTTGCTATCTTTACCTGTAATATGATTTTTTTTTTTAAAGCAGTTCCTGCTCCACTTACAGGGCTGTTGTCTGGGAGGTTGTGATGGTGATAGCAAACATAATATTACAGATACTTCTTGGCATGCAGGTCTGAGAGAATTTAGTATTTCATTTTGTATACAAAGTACTCTTTGGGGAAATAATTCAGTTCATGCTCATTATGGTGGTGGGAATTGTGTGGAGTTGTACCCCTCTTATCCTATGGTTTTGTTAATATCTCCTTTTTATAAATAAATAATAATAAAAAATACACACTGAAAAAAATGGTGTGTGCTTTTTCAGGGATAATAATGGAATGAAAGGCCTACGTATCCCTGCTTACACTTGTGAGCACAGCAAAAAAAGAACTAATCAGGGTAGAAACTTCATTGCCAGGGATAAGACAGTTATGTGCTGATCTAACAGGTGCAGGTGGAGGTGACAATAACCTGAAAATCCATGCTAGGCAATGGATCAAATAAAAAAAAAAAAACAAATTCGAGAGTTTCTCCCTCACAAGGCATACGCATTCATGTGATGTGTGGAGCGGAGGGACCCCTGTGAAGTTTCCTTTAGAAGGCTATGCTCACAGATTCCAGGGTTAGTGAGTCTGAGTTTTGATACTGTTATTCTAGGTGTAGGGTATGTTTTTTCACCTATAGAAGTTTGCTATAGGGGACCAGGTGGTGGTGCACCTGGTTGAGCGCACATGTAACAATGCACAAGGACCCAAGTTTGAGCCCCTGGCCCCCACCTGCAGGGGGAAAGCTTTGCAAGTGGTGAAGCAGGGCTGCAGGTGTCTCTCTGTCTCTCTCCCTATCTCCCCCAACCCTCTCAATTTCTGACTATCTCTATCCAATAAATAAAGATAATAATAATAATAATAATAATAAGTTTGCTATAAGGGTCAGGTTAAGTAATAGTAAGAATTTGGCATAGAACCTAGCATTTAATTAATATACAAATATCTAGAAATGCTGATTATTACTGCATTGCTAGAGTGGCTGCCTTAAAGCAGATGCAATACCTGTCGTGTTAGATGATTTGCAAATAACAATGAGAATACCTTTCCCAGGAAGGGGGAACTTGTGGTTTTAAGTTCTTTCTTCCCTACTCTCAGTTTCTTGTCAAAGCCAAGACAGATCACTCACTGTCCCTCTCTGCCTCTATCATTTCTGTCTTTTTCTTTCTATCTTTTCAACTCTGCCAATGAATGCCTGTGACTGAGGTGGATTATTTGACTTTTTAGAAACTTGGTCTCCGGCATATAAAACGAAGAAAGGATCATCACTGAGGAAATTCACAGAAACAACATTCTACGTTTTCACAAACTTCTGTAAGTAAAGCTTTATCTCACCTTTTTGCACTAAGATGAAGGTTTTTATTTCTGTTCTTTTTGTTGTGCTCAGAACACAATTATATTTAGTATTTAGATTTCCTTTATTAATAGTCTCAATTCTCAATATCTTTGAAACAAGCCTTTTGTCTTCGTCATCCCTGTAGGAGAGGTAAATAATTTGGTGACACATTAAATCACCACCAGCATTATTCATAAGAGGAATTTTTATGTATTTATTATTATTATTATTTTAAATCAATCCTTTTTTCTTTATTTTCTCCTCTTCCTACCTTTTCTTTTAAGGACATTATTTATTAGTGAAAAAGATAGGAGGAGGAGAGAGAGAAAGATCTAAACATCACTCTGGTACATGTGCTGCCAGAGATTGAATTCAGGACCTCATACTTGAGTCCAATGCTTTATCCATTGTGCCACCTCTCAGGTTACAATTTTTTTTTTCTTTTAACCAGAGCACTACTGAGCTCTGGTTCATGGCGGTGTGGAACATTAAACCTGGGGCTTTGGAGCCTCAGGTATGACCGTCTCTTTGCATAACCATTATGATATCTACCCTGCCTTGTAAGAGGAGTTTTTATGTTAAGGGCAGCAGTTCTGCTGATCGATCATATTTGCTGGGTGCTACTAAATTATGGACACAGTAGCCCTCATATTTCTGTGGGGAATGTTAAGACCAACAGAAACCTGGAAGGTGTCTTCTAATGACTATTTCCTTCTTTGTGATTTTCAGTGTTTTTCAAGTTTCTTCTTATTGCTGTTCTCAGCAATAATGAAAAGAAAAATTTATTAAATAAAGGTCAGGCTGTAAACTGAGAAAGGCATCACTAGATGGTCATCCTATGGCCTTGGCTGCAATCAGGTCTTTGCAAGAAAAGATACATTACAATCTCTAGGCCCTTAGATGGTCTCCCAGTGATGCTTGTATAGCTAGGCACACCTACTGTATACAGTGGACCCAAATTAACACACATGCCATATCTTCCTGATATTTTCTTGGGCACTTGTAAGATGCTGTCAGATCGTCACTGACCAAAAAGTACTCTTATAAAGTCACAGTAAAAAGCTTCACTTATCTACATTTACTAGTTTAGATTTTGGCAATAAATTTATTTTTAAAATTTTTAAAAAATTTATCTTATTTTACCTTTTGTTACCTTTGGTTTTTTAAAATTTACTGTTGTAGTTATTATTGTTGTTGTTACTGATGTCGTCGTTATTGGATAGGACAGAGAGAAATAGAGAGAGGAGGGGAAGACAGAAAGGGGGAGAGAGACACCTGCAGACCTGCTTCACCGCTTGTGAAGTGACTCCGCTGCAGGTGCGGGGTGCCGGGGGCTCAACCGGGATCTTTACGCAGGTCCTTGCGCTTTGCACCACGTGCGCTTAACCTGCTGCGCAACCGCCCGACTCCCGGCAATAAGTTTCTACACAACCCATCAACTTAGAGCATAGGAGTTATAATGATAAAATATGCAAATTTAATTATAATTTAATTGACCTAAAACAGTTTATCAATCATTTTATGCCATGTATGTGTTGCATATTTCATATATAATGCATAATACATGTAATATATTACATTTACATACTGAGTTTGTGGTTCAGATTCTTCATGTACATTAGACTCATTTGTCTCGAAATTCCAGTAAAATACACTTTCTTTATTTTTAGTAGCAGAGCAGTTGAGCAGTATATTTCTTCCTAGATAAAAGTTGATAATAAAAATATTCTGGTTTTAGAAATTCATATTTCCCAAAGCTATTAGATGAATATGATCAGTATATGCTAATGTACTATATAGGGCTACACCCCAGAAAGAAAGGAGATACATCTTGTCTTTAAATTTAAGAAATTTATAAATCAAAGATATTAGATGAAATTACAAGTCATTACCAAAATAAGAGTTGGCTACTCTTCAAATACTTATATCTAAATTATGAAAACTAAAACTGGTGAGTGTCCTTTTTTATTAGTGATTTAATATTGATTTACAAAATTATAAGATAACAGGGGTATAAGGCCACACTGTTCCCACCACTAGAGTTCTATGTCTCCATTCCCTTTACTGGAAACTGTAGTAGTTCTTCCAAGGTCACATATATGGCTTCATTATTATCTATCTATCTATCTATTTATCTAACCATTTTTCTATGGTCCTGCTTTCTCTTCCATTCGAAGTCACACCTACACCTATTACTACTTCTGAGTGTCCTTTCTTTTTTTCCTCTTCTCTTTCAGGGTCTGATGTAATTTATATTCAGAGCCCTCCGGCCATCTTTCCCTAACATTTCTCCTCCTCTGGGAGTATGGACCAAAATTCTTTATGGGGTGCAGAAGATGGAAGTTCGGGCTTCTATAATTGCTTCTCTGCTGGACATGAACAGTGAATGTTCTTTTAAATGTGTAACGAACAGCTGGTATCAGGTCAATATTCTAAGTGCAAATAGAAAAAAACAAAATGGACAAATTACAAAAATTAAATTATCTAAAAACCAAAAGATCAAAATATAGAGAAAATGTACAGAAAAACTTGAATTCAAAGTGCCATTGGGATAAAGTCCTTCTAGGGTGACTGAAATGACCAGTTGTTTATTCCTTGAATAAGTTTTCTTTGGTGTGTTTAGTGCAGAGAAAATTGCATTGGGAGAGATTTTGATCACCATGTGTACTTAAAGGACTCTTACTAAGGACTTAGGCAGTACCTAAAGTTACAATGACTAAATGACTTATGTTTTCACCTTACTTAGAAGTCTCACCAAGAGAAAAGGCCTACAACAGAAAAAATGATTGCAGTCTCCCCCCAGCTATAAGAAGTGAAACAAAAGGGGCCTACGTCTTGCCTGGGTCACCAGGTTCCAGATGCTACCAGGATGCCAACCTGACTTCCCTGGACAGACAACCCCACCAATGTGTCCTGGAGCTCTACTCCCTTAGAGCCCTGCCCCACTAGGGAAAGAGAGAGACAGGCTGGGAGTATGGATTGACCTGCCAATGCCCATGTTCATCAGGGAAGCAGTTACAGAAGCCAGACCTTCCACCTTCTGCACCCCATAATGACCCTGGGCCCATACTCCCATGGAGTTAAAGAATAGGAAAGTTATTAGAGGAGGGGATAGGATACGGAGCTCTGGTGGTGGGAATTGTACCCCTCTTATCCTATGGTCTTGTCAGTGTTTCCATTTTGTAAATAAATAAATTAAAGATAAATGAATTAAAAAAAAAGAAGTGAAACAAAGATTGAATTTAGCACACCATCCAGCTTAGTTCATGAGTGGATGAGATTATCTGTTCTCCACACTACCTTCCCAACAGAAGAAAGAAAATAGAAAAATTTTATTCAAGAAAATAAAAATATAGTAGGGAAAGATAGAAACAAACTGGGGGTATGGATCGACCTGCCAATGCCTATGTCTAGTGGAGAAGCAGTTACAGAAGCCAGAGCTCCTACCTTGCATCCCATAAATGATTTTGATAATATTCCTAGAGAGGTAAATGTTAGGGGGAGATGACCCTAACATAGAGGATTCTGAAACCAAATTCCATCAGTACCCTGATAGAGAAGAGGCAAAAAGGAAGAACATTAGGAAGTAGTAATAGGTGGGTGTGACTTAAGAAGGAAGAGAAGACAGGACCACAGAAAAAATGGGCAAAAATATATATAGACAGACAGTTATAGAAATAATAGTCAACCCATATCTGTGACCTGTTTATAGTGGAAGGAATGGGGACATAGAACTCTGGTGGTGGGAACTGTAAGGAATTGTACTCCTGTTATTTTGTAGTTTTCTTAATAACAAGTAAAAAAAAGAAAATAAAAATAATAAAAATTTCATTTACTTTATCTTTTTTTTAGTATACAAGAAGCAGACAAATAGAGAAATAATCAATAGAAATATTAATAGGTAACCTACAGATGATTAGAGAGTTTTGATTGAGCAAATAGTTTAAATGAATTACTGTAAATCAGCCAATAAAAACAAAGACTGCTGCAAAAAAGAGTATTTTAAAAAATCAGATGAACATGTAATAACTAAGAGAATAAAATATGTTTAAGAGCTCACTACATGGTATTAGTAAGATTGAGTATAAAAAAAGGCAGGACTATTGAACATGAATTCATACTAATTTACATCAAATCTAAATAATAAAAGGGAAGGAAGAATAGAGGATATGAAATATGTGGAACCTAGTCAATACATGCAACTTGTACTCTAGAAGAAGAATGGAAAGAAAAGGGACAGAAAACATATGACAGAGGGTCACCTCTAAATTGCTTGAATGTATTTACTTAGATGGGGAAATAATAATAAAAAAAAAAGATGGGGAAATAGCCTAGTGGTTAAGCAAAAAGGCTTTCATGCTTGAGGTACCAAAGATACCAGGCTCAATTCCAAGCATCAACTGAAGCCAGAGATGAGCAGTGCTCTAGTGAAAAAAAAAAAAGTCCTTGCAGACTCCAGAAAACTAGCGGAATACAAAGCAGGATAAATGCAAACACAAACACACGTATATACACCAAAATCAAAGAGAAAGGGAAAGTTTTGAAAGCAGTCAGGTGAAGAAAGTAGTAAAAATAATATGCAAGCTTACTTTTTTTTTTTAAAGAGAAACTATGGGAATTAACCAAGTAAAAGGACATCCTTAAAGTAAGGAACAAAGCTGACAATCTGAAATACTTTTTTTTTGTTTTCCCTAAAATTCTTTTTTATTTCTATTTTTATTTGCTTTTTAATTTTTATTCCTATAAGGGTTATTGCTGGGGCTCTGTGCTGGCAGTATGAATTCTTGGCTCGCAGCAGCCATGGTTTCCCAATGCCCCCCCCCCCCTATTTTTTTTATTAGGTTGGACAGAGAGAAATTGAGAGGGAGGGAGGATAGGGAAAGAAAAATAGACACCTGAAGACCTGCTTTATCACTCGCGAAGCGTCTCCCCTGAAGGTGTGGAGTTGGGGGGGGGGCGTTGGTCAAACCCTGGTCCTTCCACTTTATAGTATGTGTGCTTAACCAGGTAATATGTGTGCTACCACATGATCCCCCCAAAAGAAACTCTTTACTGAAAGAAACTATTATTCAAGCCTTGAGGGCAAACAAAGATATTTTCAGACAAACAATATCTAAGATAAAATATTATAAACTGAACTATAAGGCTTACTAAAGGAAAAATTTCAGACTCAAGAAAAATAAGGAAGTTTAAGAACAAATGAATGGCACAAGAAAGGGCAAAAATTTGTGTAAATATAGGAGAATTTTGGCTATTTACAGCAATATTGCCAGTTTCTCACAGGAATGAGAAAATGTCAAAAAGAGAAACACATAAAATGACAGAACAAGAGAGGTAGGAAGATGAATAAAATGAACTGTTGCTAGCTATTCCCATGCCTATGGAGTTATAATTGTACTTGTATTACATCTGTATGTAGTAAGATAAAAAAATATATTTGCACACCATATTGATCAATAATGAATCAGATTTAGCTTTGGGAGACTTTATGTGCTCATTAAAAATAGTGAGTATATGTATGACAAAATGTACCTAATACCACTTCAACATACTCAGGATGTTGTCCATAGAGAGCTGGATTTATAACACTGTGATCTAAAAAAAAGAGAAAAAAATGCATTTGGTATTGCACTGAGTTACCCTCCCCACCATTGCCCCCCACACTGAGTTTTTATTTTCTTTTTTTAATATTTATTTTATTTATTTATTCCATTTTGTTGTCCTTGTTGTTTTATTATTGTTGTTATTGATGTTGTCGTTGTTGGATAGGACAGAGAGAAATGGAGAGAGGAGGGGAAGACAGAGAGGGGGAGAGAAAGATAGACACCTGCAGACTTGCTTCTCCGCTTGTGAAGTGACTCTCCTGCGGGTGGGGAGCCGGAGCCTCAAACCGGGACCCGTACACTGGTCCTTGAACTTTGCTCCACCTGCGCTTAACCCACTGTGCTACCACTAGACTCCCTGCACTGAGTTTTTCTGAGGCAAGATTCGTTATAATGTGCTTAACCATATACCAAAGACACTGATAGACACCAGATTTTGTATTTACTTGAGTTGCATTTTTAAAATTGAATAATCCTTGCAACTAATGTTGCTTGTTCTTTCATTTTCCAAGATGTGAAAGTTCATTACAGCTTGGAGACAGCACAGTAAATCTGTCAATTCTACTCACCACACAGGTAAAAGCCAGAGTGAGATACTGATGCAGGGAGACCAGCAAACTTGTTGGATCTAAGTGACAGAAAGTCACAGGGAAATTCTGTTCTGCTTTTATTTCCTTTGTCTATCCTTCTCAACTCTCTATATATTTACCCTCTTAGAGTTGAGACTCTCACTCTCAGGTGTTATTGTATTTGGTTTTTGTTTATTTGCCATCCCTCTCTTGTAGGACTCTGAGAGGAATGCCCCGTCAGTTTTGTGCCCAGCATGCCTCCTTGTTTCACTATTCCTGGCTCTCTTCCTGTGTCCACACTTTGAGGCTCAGTTCTAGTTCTGATTCTGAGGAGCATGGAGGAAGAAAATTTGAGCTAATTCCTGAAGGACACAATAGGCATTCTCTAAGAAGAAAAAGAAAGCAAAATTGGTGGAAAGTCAGAAAAATAGCACATAAAGTAGAGTGAAGCTGTGTGGGCAAGACAATAGGAGATTATAAAAATAAAAGATCTTTCTATGTACCGGGCACTATACTAAGTGCTTTGTATACCTTGCCATCTCCTAGCACCCTATGAAGGATAAAGCATCACTGTCTCATGGAATCCATAGAAGAGAGAAAAAATTTATCCACCCAAAGTCTATGATTCAATTAAGTTATTTGATTCAATTCCTGGGTATAGAACATGCTTTTCCAATAATAGATACTTTTGTCACTCTTTCCAAGCATGGAAAGAGTCTGAAGGGCACAAAAACAAAGATAGGTTATTGCTAATAGAAGTATCACATGACTAGAGATTTTTATGAGATCAGAGAGTGGCAAAGTAAAATAGAATTTAAAGGGTGGGGGTAGTGGGTGGAGGTAGATAGCATAATGGTTATCCAAGAGACTCTCATGCTTAAAGCTTCAAAGTCCCAGGTTCAAGTCTCTGCACCACCATAAGTCAGAGCTGATCAGTGCTCTGGTAAAAAAAAAAAAAAAAAAACAACTTAAATTAGACGTATAGAATTCAAGGTATTTGAATTTAACAATTTAGTTATGGATGATGGTGGACAGAATAATGGCCTCCCAAAGTTCACCATCCTGGTTCCCAAATCTATGATATTCTACTTTACATGGGAAAAGGGATTTTTGCAAATTTGATTAAGGATTTGAGATTATCTTGGATTATCTAGGCAGGTGCAAGGTTATTTATTATAAGGAACATCATAAGAGGGAGGTTAAAGGGTCAAAGTTAGAAAGTATGATATGATGAACGAAACAAAAGTTAGATAAAAATTTTTTAAGTGATATGCTATTGACTTTGAAAATGGACAAAGTGGCACAGGCCAAGGAGTGCTGGTGGTCTCCAGAATGTGGAAAAGATAAGGAAACATACTGTTTTTCATGGGAATGTAATTTTGCTGAAAATAACTTGGTAGCCCCATGAATCTTTTTCACACTTCTGAATCCCTCCCCCACCCTGAACTACAATATAATGCATTTATGGTGTTTAAAGACACTAGGTAGAAATTTGTATTTGGTGTATAGCTATGTAAATAGATAGAAATGAAAAACTGTCACAGGAATGAGGGAGTCTTAGTAACTGTGAACCTATGATTTTGTTGAAAGAGTCATCTTAGCAGTTTTACATCTTCCCAGAGGATTGAAGAGAACATCTAGTGTGGAAGTCACCTATTTTTAAATACTCAAATGAGCTGTCAATTTAAGGAATAAGATTTCATTCATGGAGTCTCTGAAAGCAAATCCCAAATACCTAAGAGCAGGTATATTTGGACTTGAAAGGAAAAAAAAAGACTTCTCAACAATTAGCCATTCATATCTGGATCAAGCTTGTATGTGGTCTGGTAATTTCTTTAGCATCTGAAGGGACTGAATAATCAGTTATCAGTTATTGACTGTGCATATGAAAGATATCTTTACTGGGTAAGGGTTAGTTAAACAACTTCTCTTCCTCCTCCACTTTCTCTTCCTCCTCCTTTTCCACCTTCTCTCCTTCCTCCACTACTTCTAAGGTCTATGTCACTCTAAAATTCCACATTTCAAGTCTGTTATTATAGTTTTATAGTAAACTAGACTAATAGCCAATTACTCCAAAATGTACAGCTCCTTTCCACTACCACAGCTGTGCTCTTTTTCTCCTCTTTTTATCATCCTTTCTCTGACATGTTCTCCTGTCTATCATACCCAGTCTCCAAAATCCATGTTTTCCTCCTGTGGCCAGCTGTGCTCTTAGCACCACCCAGATACCATGGTACTTCTATAGACCTTCTCACCTTCCCTGTCTATAATCAAGTTCTCTGAACCTTGCTTCATATTTTCCTGATTCCCTTTCCTTCTGTTGATCAGTATAATTCATAAAGATATTCTCATCAAATATTTGTTGAAAGTGCAACAAGATTCCACAATTGGAGTATCAAGTAAGAGAACTGACTCATAGGACATAACTTTTTGTTATCTACTCCCTAAAAATCTTTTATCACCTTGGATGATTTCAAAATAATTTTGATATTTGAACTAATGTGTGCATATCAGCTAGGTTGCCTCTGACATGCTAATATGCTTTAAAAGAAAGACGCCATTTTACTATGAAAACCCCCCCCCCCCAGATTGTAAAGTTTCTCTTACGTTCAGTAATTGTTATATTGTAGGTCCTGGTGGTGTTCCATAGTTTTCCATTATGAGAAAATGAAAAACTGCAGGTATAATATCCCTGATCCATAAACTCAGCATTCTTACTTATTTGTATTTGTGATGAATTATTACCATAATTCTCCATCATACTGCAGTTCTGTTTTTTAAAGGAAGTTAAAAAAATTCATGTGAGTGGAAGCATCATAGCACAAGATTCCAAACATTTACAAATATTCAGAAAATTGGGGAAAGGTATAAACTAGCACCCAAAGTCTTCTGGTCAGAGTACCCTCTTATAGTTCTTCAAAATTTCTATGACATAGTCAACATTTTTCAGGGTTTTTCTTCTGTAGAAATAATGCAACTTGTGCTGCTGCCTATTTGTAGATATTACATAGGTGTGAGTACATGTGCATGTTTATACATATGTGGTATGAACATACATTATATATAATGTTCACAGTTATTAGATAGGAAAACTCTTAGAACTCAGCCAATTCAAAGAAAATAAATAAAGAGAATAAATAATTCACAATAGAAGCAATATGAGTCAACAAAAATAAAATATTTAGTTTATTATTAGGGGAAATATGAATAAAAACCACTTAAAGTTATGTAGATTTTTGCATGTCAGAGTTCTACTCACTCTAAAAGTGTTATTATTATTTTTTTCCAGAGCACTGCTCAACTTTGGCTTATTGTGGTACAGGGGATTGAACCCGGAACTTCAGAGCCTCAGGCATGAGGGTATCATTATATAATCATTATTTTATCTATCCCTGCCCATTTTTCAGTGTGGGGGAGGTGAAGAAAAGAGGGTTTAAAACCGATTTATTTCTCTGCAGAGAAGACTGATTGATAATGTGGAGCAAAGGCCATAGCACACTTACTGCCTCTGAGCCAATAATTCTATTTTTAGATATTTGGCTGAAAGATAAAACCATACACACAGTCTAAGACTTATGAGAATGAGGACCAGCAAAATAGCTCACTTGGATAGTGCACTGCTTTGCATGTGCGATTCAGGTTTGAGTCTAACCACTCCTACTAAAGAATGCTTTGGTGTTGTGGTCTCTCTCTTTCAAAAGACTTATGAGAATGATTTTATTTTGACCTTATCATGACTAGTGAAAAGCAAGAAGCTAACAACCATCCAATAACAAAAGATTATTTAGATACAAATATGTACATAATAGAATTCTGGATTTGAAAGAAAATATAAAGATGTGGTGGGGGATAATTACATCATAATCTGTGATGAATGAATGGTTATATAGGCCACATAGGTAGCTGATGGGAAAAGACACATGGCTTCCCATGAGTATGGACCAGGCTCGAAGCCAGGCAACCTATTGCCACAACACTGAAAGAAGCTCTGGTGCCAAATGTCCCTCTCTCTGCTATTTTCTCTCTCTCTATTTCTCTATCTAAATGAAAAATTGGCCTGGAGTGGTGAAATCACAAATGTCTGAGGTCCCAGCTCTGCATAAAACAAAAAGGAAACGTATAACCAAAATATATAAAGAACTCACCTAACTCAGCAACAAAAAACTAATCCAAAAGTTGGGAGATGGTATAAACAGAATATTTACCAAAGAAGAATCCAAAAGGCCAACAAATATATAAAAAAAAAATGTTCCAAGTCATTGATTGTTAGAGAAATGCAAATAAAGACAATGAGATACCACTTGACCCCTGTGAGAACGGCATACATTAGAAAGGAGTGTAACAACAAATGCTGGAGAGGCTGTTGGGGGGAAACAACAAACTCTCCAGTATTGTTGGTAGGAATGTAAATTGGTTCTACTCTGGTGATAAGCAGTCTTGAAAACTCTCAGAAGGTTAGAAATAGACCTACCCTATAACCTGGCAATTCCTCTCCTGGGAATTTATCCTGAGGAATCAAATATACCCATCCAAAAAGATCTGTGTGACCTGTGTTCATAGCAACACAATTTGTAACAGCCCAAACTTGAAAGTAACCTAAGTGTCCAACAACAAATTGGGAAAATTGTGGTATATATACACAATGGAATACTACTCAGTTATCACCTCATCTTAGATGGAGCTTGAAGGAATTGGGTTAAGTGAGATAAACTAGAAAGAGAAGGATGAACATGGGATGATCTCATTTATGGACAGAAGCTAAGAAATAAGAACAGGGGAGTCGGGCAGTAGCGCAGTGGGTTAAGTGCAGGTGGTGCAAAATGCAAGGACCAGCCTAAGAATCTCGGTTCGAGCCCCTGGTTCCCCACCTGCAGGTGAGTCACTTCACAAGCGGAGAAGCAGGTCTGCAGGTGTGTCTATCTTTCTCTCCCCCTCTCTGTCTTCCCCTCCTCTCTCCATTTCTCTCTGTCTTATCCAACAATGATGACATCAATAACAACAATAATAACTACAATAATAAAAAAACAAGTGCAACAAAAGGGAATAAATAAATATTAAAAAAAGAAATAAGAACAGGGGGCTGGGTGGTGGTGCACCTGGTTGAGCACACATGTTGCAGCACACAAGGACCCAGGTTTGAGCCTCTGGTCCCCACCTGCAGGGGGAAAGCTTTGCAAGTGGTGAAGCAGTGTTGCAGCTGTCTGTCTGTCTCTCCCTCTCTATCACCCCCTTCCCTCTCAATTTCTGACTGTCTCTATCCAATAACTAAATAAAGATAGTTACAAAAAAAGAAATAGCAGAGAAAGGAAACACAAAGTAGAACTGGGACTAGGTTTGGGTGGTTTGGGTCCTGGTGTATGATAGTGGAGGAAGAGCTAGGCTAGGAGTGAGAGTGTCTTGCAGAAAATTGAGAAATTTTACACATGTATAGAAAACTGTATTTATGGTAAGTCATTATTCTCCTATTTAAAAAAGGCAATAGGTAATAATATATACTCGTTCTTAAATAGCATGTTTAAACAGAAGAGGATTAAAAAATATGGGCAATTTGTGTTATATTTATTACTCATTTTTATGTCTTCCAAATTTATAAAGTCAACTCACATGTTCAGAAAAATAAACACACACACACACACACACATAGCAGAAGTTAAGTATAGATGGCAGTGAGAAGAAACCTTTATCATTTAATATGAGATACACTTAACATAAGATAGGAATTGTATATAGGAGCTCATTCTGGCAACTCTGGGGGGAGGAGATTGGCTCAGATAAGTCCCTGTGCTGTGTGAAGTTACCTTACTTCTATATTATAATACACCATAGTCACAATAACTTTATTTTGTAATTTTGGAATCTTGTTTTTTTTTTTTTTCTAAATCAAGTCTTGAAATACTTAAAAAATGTTACCTTATACAATACTGTCCTGTTATTCTGTATTCCATCGTAATCATATTTACAGTTTATGTTCAAAGCGTTACCAACTTCCACAGACTGACTTGTTACATGCATCTCAGTATAACAGCTGTTTTCACTTTTTCTGAAGACATTTATTGTGATTTCCAAAATATTGTTTCTATGGAATAAAGGTTTAAAGAAATTTAGTAGCTAGTATAAGCACTTTGTAAATAAAATCTTTTAGTCATTAGTCCACCCACTGCTTCTGTTCTCCTGGTCTTAAGTTTTTAAGAGAGTTAACATTTTAAACACTCAGCCTATGGACTGTGCCTTAAAATTTTGAGACATTCAGTCAATTTTTCCCCTCTCATATTAATCAAGTAGTGATTTATATGACTACAAGTTAATAGGAATGTATATAAACGCCGTTTCCACCACCAAAAGACTGTGTCCCACCCCATACTCCCCCCATCCCCCTCACCCCAGTGAAGCCAAACATCTACCCTCACCCTTAACCCAGATATTTTTTACTTTGGTGCCCTACTCCAAACTCAGTCAAATCCTGCTTTGAGTTTCCCTTTCTGTTCTTCTTTCTCAACTTTTGTATATGAGTGGGATCATCCCATACTTGTCTTTGTCTTTCTAACTTAGCTCACTGAACATAATTCTTTCTAGCTCCATTCAAGATGGGTCAGAGAAGGTGGGTTCATTGTTCTTCATAGCTGTGTAGTATTCCATTGTGTATATATACCACAACTTTCTCAGCTATTCATCTGTTGTTGGGCACCTGGGTTGTTTCCAGGTTTTAGCTATTACGAATTGTGCTGCTAGTCATTAATTCAAAGAAACATGTTACCTTAGTTTGCAATAGAGATTCATTCACTGATGTCCAAGTAACACTTTTCCTCTTTTTGTCTCAGTGCAGTGAGAAGTTAAACAAATATTATGGGGAGATCAAACATACAAAGATAGGCCTTTCTGTTTTAACTGTATAATATACCATATCCAGTAGGGTATGTGTGTTTAAAGCTTTAGTGATCTTTGTAGACAAACTAGTGTAGAGACTCATAGCCCAGGATTAGAGAGTAGTGATGATTTCAAAATCTTAGACTTGTTTTCTAAATATTTATATAGACACATTGGATTTTATATTTCCTTTTTAAAGGATTCATTTATTTTAATGAGAAAGAGAGTATCAGAGACAAACTAAGGCACTGCTCAGCTCTGGCATATGAGGTACTGGGGTATTTAACCTGAGGCATCAGGCTTACAAGTACTGTGCTCTACCACTGAGTTCCCTGATCTTGGGTTTTATTTTACTTTATTTTCTACCAGGGTTGTCACTAGGTTTGGTGCCTCCAGGACAAACCCACCACACTTTGTGGCCATCCCCCGGCCCTTTTCACTAGAGACAGTGAGAAATAGAGTGAGTGGAGGAGAGAGAGACCTGAAGCACTGCTTCGCTGCTTGTGAAGCTCTCCTCCTATAGGTGGGGACTTAAACTCATATCCTTGTACCTGGTGACATGTGGGATTGACTGGGTACACACACTGTCATCAGAACCCCTAGGTTGTATATTTTAAGAGCTGTTTATTCTAATTCTCTTTTCTTAATATTGACTCTGGAGTGACTCTCTTCTGGTTAATTGCACCTTTGAAAAGATCTTGTTCTTTTTGGTTAGAAATTACTAATCAGAAGAGAAAAAGGTGCTTTTCAAAAGTAAGCTTAAAAATGAAAATATGAGGCGGAGCTACAAGCAGCAGATCGCTTTCTCTCCTCTCCTCTCCTTTCCCAGATCAACTAGGAATACCAAAGGAGACCACCCGGACCGAAACAAGACAGGACTAGAATGACCACAGGAACCCAGTAAATCACCAGTAAATCACCGGTGAGTACAAACACATGTGGCTGGTGACAGAGAGGAGAGAGGGGCCTAAGGAGAGATTAAGTGACTGCTAACAGTTCAGCAGTTTATCTGTTGAGACACCACCTCCAGTCTGCTCCACCAACAAGGGGACAACTTAAGGGAGGAGAGGACTCCCCAGAGACTCACCAAGTGCAACTCTGAGTCTCCATTGCTACTACCTTCAGAATCTGGAGCAGCGACAGGAAGGGACACCAGGGGACAGAGATCTAACTAGGAAACTCAGAAGACCTATACCTCAGTGGCATAGCTGAGGGGCTGTGAAAGTTTCTTTGCATAGTCACTGGATTATCTCTGCCACACCCTGCTTTATCTCTTGGTCAGGAGTCAGTGATTAAGCTAAGAAGCCTATTGATAGTTTAAAAGCCCTCAGGCTCCCATAGCCTACAGGGAAGGAAAAAAAAAAAAGAAAGGCTTTTAAACCACTGAGCTCCAACTCAGGGATTGAAATAACTGTTAACTTCCACCACTGTGAACCCTTTAATTAACTTACTTAGACACAAGTCAATCCAGGCAATAGTGATCAATAATTTGAAAAGTACTGATAAAGGGAACTCATAACATAATATATAAAATGGTTAAAACAACAAGAAAAAATATTGGAGAATCGAACCAGTACAAGAGTCCAGCTAAAAGTCCTCCAGAGGGTAAAGCACAAAATAATGAGTTCAACATCCAAACATTAGCTAAGGAAATAACAGGAGTGAGTAAAGAATTTGAAAAAATTGTAATCAGAAATGCAGTAACAACAAATGAGAATATGGAAGAAAATACTAATTATCTCATGGTTATTAGAGAGCTGAAAGCTGAAATCTCTGAGCTAAGAATGCAACTAGCTGAACAAGCTAAAACAGTATCAGAGCAGGGCAACAAAATAGATGAACTCCAGAAAACAGTAGAGGGCAGAGAGAATAGAATCTATGAGGCTAAAGACAGAATTAGCAAGATTGAGGATGAATTAGAGACAACTAAAAAAGAATTAAGAGATCTCAAAAAGAGATTAAGAGATGCTGAAAACAACAACAGAGTCCTATGGGATGACTTCAAAAGAAGCAATATGCACATTATTGGCATACCAGAGGAAGAAAGAGAAGGAGAGGAAGAAAGCATTTTCCAGGCCATAGTAGCTGAAAACTTCTCTGGTCTAGACAACATCAAAGACATAAAAATTTGAGAAGCCCAGAGGGTCCCAAACAGAATTAACCCAGACCTAAAGACACCAAGACATGTCATACTTAGAATGGAAAGGAATAAGGATAAAGAAAGGATCCTCAAGGCTGCAAGAGAAAAACAAAGAGTCACCTACAAAGGAAAACCCATAAGATTAGCAGCAGACTTCTCCATACAAACACTACAGGCCAGAAGAGAATGGCAAGATATCTATCGAGTGCTCAATGAGAAAGGCTTTCAGCCAAGAATACTATATCCTGCTAGACTGTCATTCAGACTAGATGGAGGCATCAAAACCTTCTCAGACAAGCAACAGTTGAAGGAAGAAACCATCACCAAGCCTGCCCTGAAAGAAGTTCTGAAAGGTCTCCTATAAACAAACAACCAGACCACCACAAATAGGACATATATCAAAACACTCTAAAACTCTACAAGAATGGCATTAAAATATCTTCAATCTTTGATATCAATAAATGTCAATGGCCTGAATTCACCTATTAAAAGACACAGAGTAGGAAGATGGATCAGAAAACACAACCCAACGATATGCTGTTTACAGGAAACCCACCTGACTCAACAAGACAAACACAGACTTAAAGTGAAAGGATGGAAAACTATCATACAAGCCAATGGCCCCCCCAAAAAAAGGGCAGGAGCAGCTATTCTCAAATCTGACATGACAGACTTTAAAATAGATAAGATTTAAAAAGATAGGAATGGACACTACTTAATGCTCAGAGGGTCAGTCAATCAAGAGGACTTAACTATTCTTAACATCTATGCACCCAATGAAAAGCCATCTAAATACATCAAACTTCTACTGAAAGAGCTACAGCAATATATTAACAGTAACACAATCATAGTAGGGGACTTCAACACCCCACTCTCTCAACTTGACAGATCATCCAAGCAGAAAATCAATAAAGACATAAGGGAGCTAAATGAAAAGATAGGTAAACTAGAACTATTGGACATTTTCAGAGTCATTCTGAAAATGTGTATCCAAAGAAACTGGAATACACATTTTACTCAAATCCACATGGGTCATTCTCAAGGATAGACCATATATTAGGCCACAAAGACAGCATCAGCCAATTCAAGAGCATTGAAATTCTCCCAAGCATCTTCTCAGACCACAGTGGAATTAAACTAACACTTAACAATCAACAAAAGATTAGTAACAGTCCCAAAATGTGGAAGCTCAACAGTATACTTCTTAACAACCTGTGAGTCAAAGAGGAAATCAAGGAAGAAATCAAAATGTTTTGAGAGTTCAATGAAAATGAAGACACAATCTATCAAAATATTTGGGTCACAGCTAAAGCAGTCCTAAGAGGGAAATTCATAGCTATAGAAGCACACATTAGGAAACAAGAAAAAGCATAAATAAACAGCCTGATTGCACATCTTAAAGACCTAGAAGAAGAACAACAAAGGAACCCTAAAGCAACGAGAAGGACAGAAATCACTAAGTTAGGGGAGAAATCAATAACATTGAGAATAGGAAAACCATACAAAAGATCAACGAAAGTAAATGTTGGTTCTTCAAAAGAATAAACAAAATCGACAAACCTTTAGCCAGACTCACAAAACAAAAAAGGGAGAAGACCCAAATAAGGTCACATCAGGTAAGTCAACAGGGCCTTTTAAATCCTAAAAGTTAGGAGTGCTTTGCACAATACAATACTGGTTCTTTCCCTTGGGTATGAATTTATACATGACTGGCCAGAGCTAGGCAGGGTGAAGTTTTTATGGGGGAGATGATAAAATTAGTAGTCATGGAAAATATTACAGCTGTGTGGACTTTGAAAAGAATTTGGAATCCTATTGGTAGTCTTTTTTTCTCAAGTGTGTTTGTAATGGCCCCCTGACTTCAGCCTCACTGAGCTGGACAGAAATACATTTCTGGTGTGGGACTATGTGGAAGTTTGGTAGTGCTTAAGGAAGCTCCCCCCATCTTCACAGATGGAGGTCTGAAAAGACACCTCTCTTGTTAGCCTCTCTCCATAGAGATGAGCAAAGAGACAAAAGTCTATCAGACTCAGCTTTCCCTCTGTAAGACTCCTGAAATCCACAAAGAGCCTATTTCCCTTCTCCCCTACTGTCAGCCAAATGGTTACACTTACTCAAAGTTCACACGTTCCACTTCACCTTTTGGTCACAAAGTAAGAGTACATCCTGTCACACACTCCTAACACTGGACAAGTGAAAAGCCCCCCAAGACCTTATTTCCTGTAGCCCTTTTGATGTCTTTAAAGCCTTGTTCTTCCTTCTCTATTTCACCTTACTGGTTCAACCCCTATTCTCTCAAATGCCTTTGGATAATTAAATGCCTGCATCAGGAGACTAATTGTATTGATCTTTATGTATCAACTCTTGTCATACCAGCCCCCTGCCAGAGGGACATGCTGACCTTTAAGAAACCTGTGAATTCTGACATATGTGAAAACTGTTCTTTGTCTAGCCTTCTATATCAACCTAAACCTATCCCCCAATAAACGAGTGTGTTCATACCAGAATCCTCCCCGAGTTTCTTTCTTTTCTCTTTCATTCTCTCTCTGCCTTTATGTCTCTATCTTCAAAAACACGTTCCTGGGTCTTTATACTGTTGTTTGTAAAGAATATGGCATGTGCATATTTCCACTTTATCAGAATGTATTGTGCTCTATTTCTACTGTCTTCAACTTCTAATATCTAAAACGAATAGCTCTACCTCCAAGGTACTGCATGAGGAGAAGTGTTAGGAGGAACTCAGACCCAGACAATCCCTGGGCCACCCAAGGTGCAAGTCCATTTTGGTTACAAGATTCAGTCCTAGTCATTCAGAGAAGGGATTTCAGAAGTTCGAGTTAACTCTTCTAAAGTCCCTCGCTATGCTAATCTTGGAACTTGTCAGCCTAAACTTGATTATAGTATTTCTGTACATGCTTTTTAGTGTTCATTTCTGTCTGAAAAAATTGAGCCACAGTGGTGAAGCCATACTGATGACAAAAGAAGAAAAAAAGGTTAACAAAAGAGAATTTTTCACTTTCTTTCTGACTCTAGTTTCTATAAAAACAGACCCAAATGACCTAATTTTGTGTAAAACCACTTGATATTTTACTATTATGTCATACTCTGCTCTTAACAGGAGAATCAGACCTCACTCCAGAAGCTCTCATAAAATAAATCTACTATATCTGACAGCCCACCATCACTACATACCTGAACTTGAGCTATGAGCTACAAGTCACTCTCAAATCTCGATACAAATAAATCATCTATCCATACAGGCATATGCATAAACAAAAGATCAAAAAAGTATGAGATAACTATCATATCATCAGGTTCTCACAATCACATAGATGATTTTCTTGCTCCAGCTATTTCAAATAGCCAAATAAAATGTAAAGAGAATGAAATATAAAGAGAATGAAATCAATAATAGCCATTGACACCTTCTGTTAGTTGCTCCTATTTCATAGAATTTAGAATTCTTGATCATGAATATCCTGGAAAACTCCAGGGCTATATTAAAGTCCTGCCTGTGTTCCTCTCTCTCACTGTTGGTGGTAGAAAGTTTGCAACGCTTGCCACATATAGCCTTCACTATTACTATCACCTGCTTCTCAACAAACCCCTAGGATGTATCTATACCGATTCCAGTTCCTCTCCCCATGAAGAAAGCATTGTCCTTCTTCACTACAGTTTCATAACATTATGAAACTCTAGTCATTTATTTTATCAGACCAGCAACTCTAGAAAACAATACCAATTATATTTAAAAATGAATTTCAACAGTCAGAGAGATGGCTCAGTGGGGAGTAAGCAGGACTTACATGTGTGAACTTCAGACTTGATACCAGGCACTACAAATGCTAGCAGGATGCTCTGTGTTTCTTCCCTCTCTCTGTCTGTCTTTCTCTCTCTCCATCCCTCCTCACACACACAAGTAAAAGAATAAATAAATATTTAAAAATAAAATGAATAACATTCAATCAATTTTCACTTACCTTTGGAGAAGGTACCTAAGTAGAAAATAACATTAGCATCACTAAGAAAATAACTGCAAGACAATTTAATTTAATTGACTGTTCAATAATAAAGCTTTTTATCTTGTAAGAGTACGAGAGAGAACATATGAACCTCTCAAACTGCTGAACAAAGTCCAAAGTGCTACAAAATGTACATACACAAAAAAGAAGGCATACTCACCCAGTGTGAAGTTCATAAACTCCACTGTCATCCAACTCAATTGGCCAAAACTCCAAATTATTATTATGGGCAATAATTCTGGTTGAACTGTTGGAGCTTAGCTCGGTGGCATTCTTATACCATTTTATGGGGGTTGTTGAATGGTTATGGCTAGTTGAATCTAGACAATAGCTCAGGTGGAAACATTCTCCTTCAATTGCATTAACAGAATTACGTGAAATGCAATACTCTTAAAAAGATCAGAAAAAAAATTGTAAGAATAAAGGTAAGCTTCCCCTCCCCCCAACTTAATATAGTAGGTAAAGATGTTTGGTTAGTAAAAAAAAAAAAATTGAAGAAATCTCAGTGTTTCTATTCTCTTATTTTTAAAAATAGATCTTTCCAAACTAAGATGCAGTAGGAAAAACTTCCCAAAACCAAGAAACTTTCAAAACAAAATACAACAAAAAACTTCAAGCACTTTCTCCCAAAACAAGGCAGGCACCAGCTCTTAACCCACCATAGCTAAGGGACAGATGAATACAGTCTACAATCTTTAAAAGAAAATCTTACCCAATAGAAATGACAGTGTTACCACACCTACCCCAAAATAACCCTAGCTAAAGAATCTCCACAGTCCTTTGGTGGTGGGAATGGTGTTTATGTACACTCCTAGCAAAATGTAGACATATAAATCAGTAGTTAATTAATATGACAGGGGGAAAATCAATTGTATGTCTCAAAACACAAACTGAATCTTTTTAATATATAAAAAGATAATAATAATAATAATAAAAATAAAAATAATATAGGCTGTGTATTTGATATGCGGACTCTCTCAAAAGCCTAGACCAAGTAGATTAGAAGCATCCAATAGCACAGCTATATACAAGATACTGGATACTGTACAGCAAACCATAACAAAAGGACTTTTCAAAGTTAACCCAATTACCAAATAATGTGATGATAACATTAACTATCGATTGTCATTTGGAACCCTAAGACAGCAGGAACCTCACATCTCCACTATAGAGCCCCTACTTCCCCCAGTCCTGGAACCCTTGGACAGGGCCCACTTTCCCGTATGCATCTCCCAATCCAAACCAAATAATATTGCATCTGCCGATCACAACCTAACCAACGCAACGATTGCCACCTCAACATGCTTCACCTCAGACTGTGTCCAGAGACTTCATGTGTGGAATGACAACCCTTCAGCTTCATTACTTGGGTGAGACCTTTCCTTTTATAGTACACTCTAATTTCATCTCAGGTGGTTCACTTTCCAACAAAGTCCCAAAACCTAGATATACACCAGTTTCTGTGAGAGAGAGCTTATGTTCACACGTACCCATAAACTACTGCAAAATATATACCTGAAAGCAGAAGTACACTAGAGTTTGCAGTGAGTACCTCCCTAACACTTCCTCTCCACTATTCCAAGCTTGGGATCCATGATTGCTCAACAAATTGTTTGGCTTCATATGTTAACTCTCTTTTCAATCACCAGGTTCCATATGCCACCAGGATGCTGGCCAGGCTTCCCTGGATTGAAGACCCCACCAATGTGTCCTGGAGTTCAGTTTCCCCAGAGACACACCTTACTAGGGAAAGATAGAGGCAGACTGGGAGTATGGACCGACCAGTCAACGCCCATGTTCAGGGGGGAAGCAATTACAGATGCCAGACCTTCTACCTTCTGCAACCCTCAACGACCCTGGGTCCATGCTCCCAGAGGGCTAGAGAATGGGAAAGCTATCATGGGAGGGGGTGGGTTATGGAGATTGGGTGGTGGGAATTGTGTGGAGTTGTACCCCTCCTACCTTATGTTTTTGTTCATTAATCCTTTCTTAAATAAAAAATTAAAAAAAAAAAAAAGAATCTCCACAGAAAACAAAACAGGAAACTTGGAGATTTGAGAGTTTTTCATCTCCATCTTGAGACGTCTTACCCATCCTGACTTTGGTTAATCTACCTCTCCCTGCCCCTAGACCCCCAGGCTGTGATAAGGTTGACTGCAAGAATTTTACCTCTGAGTGGGAAACCTTTCTCCCTCTCCCCTCCCACATTCACTCTCTTCCTCTCTTCTCACTCCTTCTACTTCGCTTTCTTTCAATAATAATCCAGATTCTGAATTCTGACTCTGGAAATTTATCTGGCCATTCCAACTAGGCAATGTTTTCTTTTCTTTGTTTTTTTTCATGTCCTTCCCTCTCTATCTCCTCTTTCTTCTCAATTTATACCTGTCCCTACCCAATAGATAAAGATAAAAAAATACACTGTATCTCAAAAAAGAACATTAAGTCTTATGATCCAAAAATAAGAGATAACTTTCCATTTTATTTAAATCATCTTTAATTTCTTTCAGCAATATTTTTGTCTTCAGAGCCTAAGTTTTATACTTTTTTATTCAATTAATTTTATATATACTTATTGTTAATTAAAATTCTTTCTTTCTTTATTTTATTTCCTTTTTTTTTGGCTCCAGGGTTATTGCTGGGGCTTGGTGCCTACACTACAAATCTACTGCTCCTGACAGCCATTTTTTTGTGTTTATTAATTATTATTTTTTCTATTTTATTTGATAGGACAGACAGAAATTAAGAGGGGGTGGGGAGACATAGAGGGAGAGAGAAAGAAAGACAACTGAAGACCTGCTTCACTGCTCATGAAGTATCCCCACTACAGGTGGGGAACAGGGGCTTGAACCCAGGTTCTTGTACCTGGTACTATGTGTGCTTAGCAGGATGTACCACTAGGCAACGTTTTTGTTCCCTTCTTTTTGCATTTTTGAAGGTTCAGGGTAGGTGTTTAATGAACATTTGTTGAATCCTGTCTGTCAGTAGCTCCAGGGTATCCTTCCACCAAATTTCCAGAATGTGGCTGTTTGAATTGAGTAAAACATTTCTCTGAGGGCTTGGGGAAATACCTTTCAATTGTTATCATTCATTTTGCAAAACAACAGTCTGGCTGTCATTCAGTTTTGTTAAGTGCAAAATAAAGAGCGAAAGTTCAAATGGTAGAAGCATTCTTTGAAAACATATCAAATCCACTGCAAAGCACAAAAATTCATGGGGACCAAACTTTCATTTACTGCAGAGTCATTATTAAATTTTTTTTTATCATCACTAGGGTTATGACTGGGACTCAGTGATGAATTCACCAGTCAGCCCCTTTTAAATAGATAAACAAATTAAGAGGGAAGGCAAGATAGAGAGGGAGAAAGAGGGACACCTGCGCCACTGCTTCACCACTCGTGAAGCTTCCCCCAGTAGGTGGGGACTTGGGCTTGAGTCCAGGTCTTTGTGCACTGCTGCCTCCACTCCTAGAATCTCTGTTAAATTTTAGTACTTCAACATAGAAGATGCAGCACATGTGCATGTCGGTATTTAGTTGATGTCCAAAAGGATGGTAACACATTAAAATGTTATTTTGCTGTTTAAAGATATCACATATATAGCAATGTATGTAGATCATGCAGCGTGTGCTCTTTTGTGTCTGGATTCTTTTATACCTCCTGACTGATAAGCATCTTTTATGCCATATTTAGCAGTGATTCACCCTTTTATTTTCATAGTTCCCTTTACATAGCTCCCTTGCTATCAGATGTGCCAGTATTTGATGATTTATTTAATTGTGTAATAATGTTTGTGTAAGACATGCTAATACATCATATAACACTGGGCAGATTTTCATCACAGACAAATGTAATTAATTACATTACCAGTTTTTATATCTAATTCTCTATATACAAACTCAGAGGGCTAAACATTTTCTTTTTCAGTAATCCCATATGAGTTTTCACTAGATGCCATTCATATGAATTTTTAAAAATATTTTATTTAGTTACTAATAAGGAAGATAGAAAGAGAGAGAGAGAGAGAAAGAGAGAGAGAGAGAGGGAGAGAGAGAGAAGGAACCAGACATCATTCTGGCACATATGCTACTAGGCATTGAACTCAAGACCTCATGCTTGAGAGTTCAATACTTTATCCACTGCAGCACCTCCCAGACCACACCAATGAGTCTTTATTCTCTACACTATAGACAATAAGTTGCTGAGAATTTTTCTAAAGTAAAATACAAAGTCACTAATTTTAGTAAGTTCCTCATCAGGAACACTCATTTCCACATAAAAAAGTGCACATTCAATATTCCCTCTGAACTATAATGAAGTATGTCATTAAATAATTTTAATTACGTACCTGAAGTGAGTCTAAACATAAGTACTCCAAGTGCAAAGAGTAATTCTTTATAATGCATGTTTAAGAGTTTATGTCAAATTATTTCTGTGGGAAACAGAATAAGAATTGGTCAGCCAAAAAACTAAGCAAAAACATACTTGATTTATGAATGAAATTAAAAAATGAATCTCTGGCATCACAGACAGATGACTAGATAAAGAAATTATGGGAAATATAGAATACCACTTTGTAATAAAAAAGATGAATTGTATCCTTTGAGACAAAATGGATGGAAGTAGAAGTGATTATGCTTAGTGAAATAAGCAGAGATGAAAGACTTAAAGAGATGAAGAACTATGGGATAGCTTCACTCAGGTGGAACCTAGAGAACTGAAACGTGAACTTTTAGAAAAAAAAAAAAAACAGAAGTAAACGACCTATCCCTAACACTTTGTGAGAACTATGATGGTTATCTTTGCTAGGGTGGAAACAGAACTTTGGTGGTGTGTGTGGTGTAGAACTACACCTTGTAATTTTATAATCTTGTAAACCCCTATCAATCATATATAAAAAAATGGCTTGATGCCTTTAGAATATACCTAAAACAGGCTTACTAGCTATTTCCAAAATGGAGACCTCAAATCTTCATCTGCAAGATTCTATCTAGCTTTTAGAATCATGATTAGTCAACAATTTGTTCTACTTTATGTATTTTTTATACATTTTTTCTTTTTTTTTGTTATTGTCTTTATTTATTGGATAGAAACAGCCAGAAATTGAGAGGAATGGGGGATAGAGGAGAGAGACAGAGATAAACCTGCAGCCTTGCTTCACCATTCATGAAGCTTTCCATCCTGCAGGTGGGGTCTGGGGGCTTGAACCTGGGTCCTTGTGCACTATAACATGTGCGCTCAACCAGCTGCGCCATCATCTGGCCCCTTCTGCTTTATATCTTAACTCTTTTTCAGCCACCAGTTTCCAGATGTTACCATGATGCCAATCGGACTTCTCTAGGCAGATCACACCAATGTGTCCTGGAGCTCCACTTCCCTAGAGCTCTGCCCCACTAGGGAAAAAGAGAGACAGGCTGGGAGTATGGATCAACCTGTCAATGCCCATGTTCGCCGGGGAAATAATTACAGAAGCCAGACCTTCCACCTTCTGTTCCCTATAATAATCCTGGGTCCATACTCCCAGAGGGGTAAAGAATAGGAAAGCTATCAGGGGAGGGGATGGGATATGGAGTTCCAGTGGCAGGAATTGTGTGGAATTGGAATTGTATCCGTCTATGGTCTTGTCAGTGTTTCCATTATATAAAATAAAGAAATGGCCTGACAAAAATGATAACCCAACAACATCTGGCCCATAGGCTTTCAAAAAATTGACACAGAAATTTTCATATCCTTTAGTATGGTTCCCAGCTTTTTAAAATCAAATCTTCAGCCATGTAAAGACTTAATAAAATGAGGGCCAGACGGTGGCACTCTTGGTTAAGTCCACACATTACAGTGTGCAAATACTCTGGGTCAAGTCCTTGGTCCCCACCTGTAGGTAGAAAGCTCAACAAGTGGTGAAGCAGTGCTGTAGGTGTCTCTCTCCCTCTCTCTCCCTCTTCCTCTCTCGATTTCTCTCTGTTTCTATCCAATAACAAATAAATAAGTAAAGTATTAGAAAAAGATTAAAAGAGAATTAACAAAATTCCAAGCAGTGAATTTCAGCCAAATTGAAATTCCTAATAACCCAATTTTCTAACACAAGGAAATCTCATATGTTTTATACTTGGTCTACTATATCTTGCCTCCAAGGTCAAAGTTGAGCACAATAGTATTTCTAAGATTGACTAAATTAGGAATGGATAACCTATGATGTACTAAGATATGTTTATTTTGACTGGGTACTGGGGGATCAAGATCAATAATCACAGAAGGACATGGGGATGGGGACTTTGTCCTGGACGGCGGACTAGAAAGTTGCCGGAGGACCTTTTTCACCCTCTGTAATAAGGTTTTTAATATCAGGGTGATTATTATAGATTTTTAAGATATCATTAATTAAATTCCAGTAACAAAAGGCAGAAACAGGTACACGTTCAGGACCAAAAGACTGATAGTGATCCTTAAGACAATCAACAATTTTCCTCCAACGCTTCTCATCTATAGTGCCTTCCTGGGGGAACCAGGGGCAAATATTTTTAATATAATCTAAAAACTTCTTTAATTCTTTCTTTTAACCCTATTTCTTCGTGTCTTGAGTGACTCCTTGAGTCCTTTAATGAATAAATAGTTTGCTGAATTCATGTCCCATGGTTTTGCTTACCTCAGCCGCTGTGACACTCTTCCCCAGATGCGACTCACGGGCGGGTATTTCCGTGGCGATCTCTGCGAGTCTTTGCGTTACCCCCCTCGGGCCGCGGTGACTCTGTGAATTCGGGTAGGCCTACCCCCTCGATCAGCGGAGTTTCTAGGTTCAGAAGGCTTCTTTGCCCCACGCTCGGGCGCCAGAATGCCCCGGCCAGCAGGGCGGTGAGCAGGGGCTAGGAACCCAATGAGACCTGAAATGATAGGGACAAGAGACGCGAAGAATGAGAGCAAGTCAAGTTTCTGATCAAGCTCTAAATTTTATTGTGTGCACAGACATTATAAGGCTTTGGGGAAGGAGGGGGGAAGTGCTGGAGGAGGAGGAGGGGGAGCAAACTTCAAAGAGGAATCTTCCTTGCAACAAATGGCAGGAACCAAACTGTGTGTTGACTCACTTGTGTTGACTCACTTGATTACTGATAAATGGTTTACCTAAGGGGAAATGGCCTGCCCAGGGGGTAATTAACATTTGTCTTGAGGGGTTCCGTTGTCTCAAAGCTTATCATCTATAAAGCAGAGAAATGGCTCCTGGCAATATGTGTATTAGTTCTGTCCATGATGGTGTGTGTGTGTGTGTTCCAGCTGCTCTTTTCCTCTTGCCACACCAAAATTTGAGGATTGAAACTTTATTTTTTTTTATTTATAAAAAGGAAGCATTGACTAAACCATAGGACAAGAGGGCTACAACTCCACATAATTCCCACCACCAGAACTCCATATCCCATCCCCTCCCCTGATAGCTTTCCTATTCTTTAACCCTCTGGGAGTATGGACCCAGGGTCGTTGTGGGATGCAGAAGGTAGAAGGTCTGGCTTCTGTAATTGCTTCCCCACTGAACTTTTAAATTTCTCTTCCTTTAGAATATGAGCTTCATAAATGGGATCTACGCTCATTCTGTTCATTACTGTGTCACAAAAGTCTAGCACAAAGCCACACACTTAATAGCTGTTAATGGGAAACAGTGTGTGGATATGTGTCTGCACTCACATACCCACAAGTGTTTATGTCAGGAAAATGGAGAGATCAAGTGGGAGTTTCTCCCACTACAGACACCTACTCTACATCAACCTCAATGAATTCATATTCATCTTCAATTTCCATTTTGCTTCAATTCATCTATTTTTCCTACTGATAACACTTTTCAAGGGCAGTGTATGGGGGAAAGGTACAGTGGTGTCTAAACAAGGAGTCTCAAGAGTGTATAAATACATGCACCTTGTTTACCACATACTTAGGTGGAAGGAGGCCAGGATGATTGTAAGAGTTTAGTTTACTGGTTTTCTGGGTTTCCCACATAAACGTGGATTGACAATCTACTTTAGCACTGGTACCCTGTACAGCCTGGGGCAAGTTACTCAAAAGTTTCAGAGCCTGTTTGTTCAATATCCAAGTAGCCTAATTAATAAATTATAATTGAGTTATTAATAATTCATGATCTTTCATTTTAAATAGCTTTCTCTCCAACTGCCACTCATTTTCTATATTGTTAATACCCACATTCTGAGTGAAGGTAAAAGATCACTTATATCAATCTGTATTAATAACATCACCAAGAATTTGGTGTAATTCCCAAGAATGATATTAAATCACATAAAGACAAAAGAAAAGGGATAATTAGGTATGGAAAGTACCAAGTATGCATAACCAAATGAGAGTACTTTTACAGTTTTAAATTAACATTCCCCCACCCACACACATATGTAAACATACACAAGCACAGTTTATTATTAGCTCAATCTAATCTCCTACTCTGCATGGGGTGGAAAGTGTTATTTCCTCTGGTTAAGGTTGACATAGCCTTTCAAAGAGCACTGATGACTTTTTTTCCTTTAATTTTTAAAGTCTATAAGAAATAGAATCATTATACAGTAACTTTGAGTTTCACTATGAAACATGAAGACTCAAGAATATATTTCAGAAATGCTGCAATAATTCAGTAGTGCAATGAATGCAGAATGTATCTCCCAGCCCAGGTAAGCATTGAACATTCCCAGTCATTAAAGCTAATTATTTGGCAATCAGGCTAGTAAAACATCTCATTTTTTTAACTGTCTTTCTATTAAAGTGAAAGAGGCAAAGTATTAATGATTGTTTTTAGTAATTTTATTTTATTGTCTATGAAATGATTTTTGTATTCAGGGCCTTGTGTATAGTCCTCAAATGCATGTTTCCTAACTTATTTCATTTACCCTTTAATATCACTATTTATTTATTTACTGAGGCTCAGTACCTATACTACAAATTCATGCTCCTGGATGCCATTTTTTCCCCATTGTTGTTATTGTTGTTGGACAGGACAGAGAGAAATTGAGAGAGGAGGGGAAGACAGAGAAGGGGAGAACAGGCACCTCCGGACCAGCTTCACTGCTTGTGAAGCGACCCTCCTGCAGATGGGGATCCTGGCACCAGTCCCTGCGCTTTTCACTACGTGCACTTAACCCAGTGTGCTATCGTCCGGAACCCTCGCTCCATTATTTATATATTTAGAACATTTTCCTTTCTTTCAATAGTTATTTATCTATACTTTAAAAAATATTTTTAAATTTTATTTATTTATTTTCTCTTTTGTTGACCCCTTTTTTTTTTATTGTTGTTGTAGTTACTATTGTTATCTATACCATCAATGTTAGATAGGACAGAGAGAAATGGAGAGAGGAGGGGAAGACAGAGAGGGGGAGAGAAAGACAGACACCTGCAGACCAGCTTCACCGCCTGTGAAGCGACTCCCCTGCAGGTGGGGAGCCGGGGGCTCGAACCGGGATCCTTCCTCGGGCTCTTGCGCTTCGCGCCACCTGCGCTTAATCCACTGCGCTACCGCCGGACTCCTTTATCTATACTTCTTATCTACACATTTTCTTGTTTAGTAGGAAAGTAGAAACTTTGCTTCCCCCCCAAATAAGCAGCCAATTATTTCTGTATTATTAATTAAATAGTCCCTCCTTTCCATGGCAGTTTGCTGATAACCATTAATAGTGCATAGAACCTCCCTGTTCACACATTGCCCAAGTGTGAACAAATGCACACACTTACACATTACTTTCTCTACTCCTCCCACCTGGGTTTGTTTTTGTATTCAGAGTGATCACTACTAGATATACATACTATCATTTTGTATCTGCTTTTTTTCTTCTTACTTTCTGAACTTATGTACGCCTTAGATTTCTATTAAAAAATTGATATAATGTTTGGGGAGGCAGCTCAGCGGGTTGAATACAGGACTTGTATGTGTGGAACCCTGAGTCTGGTTTTTGGCACCATACGTGCTGGGGTAATGCACTGGCCTTTCTCTGTCTATCTCTCATGAAATAAATCTTTTAAAAATCATCGGGGGGGATAGTATATGAGTATGCCATATACCTGAGACTCCAAAGTCCTAGGTTCAACCCAGGTACCATCATATGTCAAAACTTAGCAGGGCTCTGGTAAATAAATAAATATAAAAATAAATTTGCATACATATAATTTGGAGTCTCAGGTGATAATTCATTGTAATATCTACATAATCTTCTTATGAAATTCTTAAGTCAAGACATCTTGAAAATTATGCTTTCATAACTGATGGGACATGTAGGTCCCTCATTCTTAATTTCACCTGGAGCTTAAAAACATAAAGATGCCTCCAGCTGTTTGGATAGCTTACCTGGGAGGGTACCTGCTTGCTGTGAACATAATCCAGGTTTAATCCTGGCCACTTGGCGCTTAGGGAAACCTTGGTGCTGGGGGAATTAAATCTATTTCTTTCTCTTTCTCTCTCTCTGTCTCTCTCTCTTTCTCTGGGTGACAGCAGCAACAATAAAATAAAACAAACAATAAGTAAATAACAGGAGGGGTGGGTGGTAGTACACCTGGTTGAGTGTACCTGTTTCCATGTTCAAGGACCTGGGTTCAGGCTGCAAGGGGGAAGGTTCACAGCAGTGAAGCAGTGCTGCAGGTCTCTCTCCCCCCTCAATTTCTCAGTCTCTATCAAATACATACAATTAAAAAATAAATTATCAGTCTAAATAAATAACAGCAACAACAACACAACTAAAACATCTAGGTTCCCCTGGATACCTGGAGAGCATCCTGGGCATCCTGATTTCTGGAACTCTTCCAGATGGTACTAAAATGCACGTAAGATTAGAGACACTGATACAAGAGACTAATTTTCATACATAAATGCAATATTTTTTATTAATGATATAGCATCACTATTTCACTGTAAGATCTCAGAAGTAGAATTTCACACCAATATATGCATTTGTACAATTCACTGTACCCACCACCATAGTTCCTGTTCCAGAGAGATACCACAGCTATCATGCACCAGACTAGCAGGCTTGCAGTCCCAGAGGTACCAGGTTTAACTCTCAGTACCCTCA